>NW_015558605.1:578134-580685 GCF_001515605.1 Sinocyclocheilus anshuiensis | reverse complement strand
AAATGCAAGCACTGTTAATGCAATGCATTATTTTTTCAGTTAGTGCTATTCAACGTGCTTTTTTGTTTCAAAGACATACGGCATTTTTTTAACTTCCATAGACGCAGAGGCCAAAAATCACCGGGAGCGTCACGCGTGCTTCAGTATTTGTTTAGTAAACAAAACCACGTTTCCGCCATTCATACATACAGAGGCAATTTAAAGTCAGTTTGTTTGTTATAAAGCAAATAGCCAATAAATGAATTTGCTTAAAAATCAGTATCAGCCAATTTGCTAGTTAAGAAAAAAAGAAAGAAAAGAATCTGAATCAGCTATGATCGGCACATCACTAATTAAAATACTAAGTAAAAGGCCTCTCAAATTTGAAGTACAATCTGGGATGTCTTTTTCTATCAATTCTTCAATAGTCAAAGTCACCTTTATTTATATAGCGCTTTTAACAATACAGATTGTGCCAAAGCAACTGTACAGCAATCGGTAGATCTTGTCTTTCATAAAGGCCGAGGTCAGGGATCTTGGGCCTAAAAAGGTTGGTGACCACTGATGTAGAACATTTTATTCTACTATTGATCAGAGTGAGCTGAGTGAAGGGAAGGAAGGGGATGAGGAGGAACCAATGCATATGTGAGAGACGTTTTCCCCATAGACTGTATAAAAACATGGACGTAGTGTCCGTGACGTCACCTGTAGAGTTCCGAAGAGCCTTTTTGAAGCCTAAAGTGGGCAGAGCGGGCCGTTGCCATCTTTGCAGAGCGTCACCGCGCGTCACTCCCGGATAATCGAAAATGGGCAAAGAGGCAGGAGCACGTTGCTGAAACCACGCCCACCTAGCTCGACGGCAGTGTCAGCAGCGGCAATCCACCTGTCACTCAAGTGGCCACGCCCTTAATTATGCAGAACTTTAAGGCTTAATATAATTTAAACGGTTGAGTTATAAAAAAATTCACCACCCTCACAGTTGTCATGAAGGGCAAAATTAGCTATATAGACCAAAATAATTTTTTTAACCAGGCTGTAAACATGTTTTTTTCTGCTGTAAATTTGGGCATTTTAACATAGGGAGTCTATGAGATTGACAGCCTCTAGCGGCCAGTCGATGAATTACAGTTTAAGTCACTTCCTTGTTGGCTTCACGAGAGAGAGCGGGAGGTTGCCGCTAGGGCTGTCGCGATAACCGCAATATCGCGCTATTGACGAGCAAACCGCAGAGGAATGCAAGAACCGCAGTAACCGCGATTTTTGCGTGTTTTATTTTTTCGTAAGGTTATGCCCTTCTCATTTTACACTTCACGCATGTGGACTAAATATTAAACAAGTTAGTAATGATAACATCATGTGTACCATGCTGATTTATACAGAGGCTCCGTAGATTTGCACTTAACAAGCCTAAACAGACAGTGAATGAGAGAGAGATCGACTGAGCGTGTGCGATTACTTGCGTCTGTCCTCCAGGCCGAGTCATATATATTTGTGAAAATAGGTTGTCATGTCCAAGGAAAGCGAAATCTCTGTCTTAGCATCGACGCATAGCTGGTCAGCTGAGCCTTCTAAAGTGTCGCTCAAAGTTAAAATGATTTCAACAGCGTGTTTCATTACGTCTCTTTGAATGAATGAATCCGCGTTTTTGAACGTGTAGTTGAATGACAGTCCCTTTCCACCACCTTGTGGCGCAACACTGTAACGGCACTGCCTGACAGCCCGTCTAGAACGCGCGCAGGAGGAAATATCGATAGAAAGTCTCTTGTCTAGTCAGATTAGAAGATCAGATTACAACTAGGCTGTTATACATATAGGCTAACGATAGACTAACAATCTTATTGTCAGGTTTATGTTCTGTTATGTGGACCGTTATTTTGTCATTCTCTTCTGTTTACTTCACTTCCTGTTTCAACGCTATTTGGTTTCGGTTTCATTGTCTTCTGAAAATGACCTCGTTAGTTATATCGTAACACATACACACACAAATTATATATGGCGGTAATACCGCTATTGAGTCACTCAAAATTACCGCAAGGGAAATTCCCTCACCGCGACAGCCCTAGTTGCCGCTTGGTTTTCCCGCGTTTTCTCTCAGTGAGATGTGGAAACAGATGTCTGTATGTTAATGCGCTGTGTGTGTATCGTCCGTCTCAGAAGATCAAAGTGTCTGAGGTTCTGGAATTCTTACAAATGTTACAGTATTCACTGTAGCCGTCTACTAGTAAAAACATAGTTTTATCAGTCATCCGTGTATACCACTGTTTTGCGTTTACTACAGTTCAGTGGATTACATTCAAACTACCCGAATGTAAGACGACCAGACCCTGAATATAAGACGACCGCGTTTTTTCAGATGTATTTCCAAGAAAAAAACATCGTCTTATATTCGGGACAATACAGTATTTTACAGGGGGGGTTTCTTCACAAGAAAAAACAATGTCATTTTGATGATCAAAGATTAGCTTTAACGGATAAAACTTTTGACTACGGGGGGGACTTTAATAAAGAAATGAAAATAAATATAATCACTTTGTAGTGCTGGGCGGTATGACCAAAAATTTATATCACTGTA
>NW_015558605.1:573730-578066 GCF_001515605.1 Sinocyclocheilus anshuiensis | reverse complement strand
TTTCTCAGCTGTTTTCATTCACTTGAGACATAACTGACTGCGTTTGCCTGAATGATTGTCGAGATGGGTATTTCGTCATCATTTTATGTGTATGTGTCTGTTCAGAGGATTCAGAAGAGGATTCAGTTCGGTGTTCGCGCGCTTCATGTGTGTGCGGCTGAGAGAACAGCGCGCGAGTAACGAATCGAGTTTCCTTTCGCCTTTTCTCTCTGGAATTGTTTAAAATTCACTTGCTTGTGTAAATACGAACAAATGATAAACTTATACTCTATTATGGTTACATTTTGCAATTAATCCACAGATCACATGCATGCCGAACCGTGGGGCTTGGTCCGTACGGATCACGGATCAACTACGATCCGTTTAACCACTAGCATCTACATTAAAGAGTGGCTATGCGGTTGTTTTGGCTGGATTACTTTTTTGTCTCATGCAGCGCACTGCCTGCGTCTGAGTAACTAAACACCGGTATTCGGTATGAACCGGTATACCGCCCAGCACTACCACTTTGCCATTAAAAACGAAACTGAACTATTTTAATGGCTACAACAGCAGCGGTGTAATTGGAGAAGAGAGAACGAAAAAAGGGCAAACTAGGGCATATGTTTGAGGTCCGTGCAGGGTTCTACCGAGTTTGTTTGGTACCAAACTCAATGTGGTACTCCCAAGGCGGCTTATACGAACGAGCGCGCTTTGGATGCGACTGCGTTTAAAAAGACGTGTAAATAAACAATACATTTGTGTGACGATGCAACAATGACGCAATTAGGCAAGTGACAATTCTGTCAACCGTACCGAAACGCGAGCGAAAGTTTTGTATCGCAGCGTGCCGCAGTGAAGCCGTTTTAAGAGAAAGTCAAAGAGAGAAGACGCGGTACAGCTGAATCACTCGCGCGGTTTTCAAATGATTGATTTGATCTGATATTCTGTGTGGATTTATTTATTTATCAAACCTACATGCTATAGGCCAGTGATCCTCAAATCTGGCTCGCGAGAGCCACTTTCCTGCAGAGTTTAGCTAAAACCCTATAATCAAACAAACCTACCTGTGATTTTCTAATGATCCTGAAGACATTGATTAGCAAACTCAGGTGTGTTTGATTAGGGTTAGAGCTAAACTCTGCAGGAAAGTGGCTCTCGCGAGCCAGATTTGAGGATCACTGCTATAGGCTATTGAATAAATGTGTGAATATCCATCGTTTTAAAGTCAAAAGCTGCAGGAATTAGTAAATCGATGCGATATAGCCTATGCGCAATCCCGCACCAAAATTCAGGACCTGATTAAACAATTTTTATTTTTTTGTGAAATAGATTTCCACGACTTTTCCGAAACTTTCTGGGTTTATTTATTTTTCCAAAACTTTTCCGGGGCCTGGAAATTGCCATTTTAAAATTCCGTGACTTCTCCAGGTTTTTCCATGACCGTACGAACCCTGCACAAGGTTTTCTTCAGAAATGTGATCAAGTAAAAGTACTAAACGTTTGAAAACGTACTTCGGTAAAATACAAATCCCCCAAAGTAATGAGTACAGTAATTTAGTTCAATTTCTCAAGTATTTTACACACCTGGACATGCTTCAAAAAAATATAATGCATTCCTGTAGAGCTCGGCATTTTAATAAGCATCAAATGAGAATATAAACCAACCTGTTTGTTCCTCAGTATCTTCTTGTTTGACTCGGAATCTTTCTTCAGTCTTCATTCTCCACTTTAATAAACGCCGTCTTTATAACAGTGTGTAGATCTCAGCGGGAGGTTTTCTGTGTGTTTGGACAATCTGTCATGTTAAAGATGAGAATAAGTATCTCAAAAACAATCTCGGAGTTGCGTCCTAGTTCAGTAGTCAGCTCACTAGTAAGGGACTCAATTAGAGTGATAATAATTAACATACCTACAGTTTCAGTCTCAGCTGTTTCACCAGAAAGAAACTTGCACCGACTGATCTTAAAATGTGTCAGCGCCTTTGTTTTGTCTCAAGATGCACTTCAGTAATGTCTTTTCTAAGACACTTTTATAAAAATTACTTAAACAATTGAAGTATAGCCTAATCCTGGCTTAAACTAAGCCCTGTCTGCGAAACCTTGGGCCAGTTCCTTAAACTTAGCCTCTATGTTAAGACCGTGTCTTAAGAACATATGTGGACGCATAAATTGTGACATAATCCAAATGCAATTGCAAATCCTGCATTACCGTTTGCATTTTCGCTTTCTTGCTTTTCCTTTTAAGCTTCTAGGGTGCGTGAGTCTGTGCGAAGAGTTGATCCACTGGGGACTCAACTGAGAGCATTATCAATATGTACACGTCATCGCCGTCAATACTCTGTCTCAGGACCAAATGTAATGTGGCACATAGACGGAAACCATAAGTTAATAAGGTATTGGGAGTGAGAAATTTTTCAGGATTTTTCTTGACTTTGGGTGGTAGGTCATCCACATCTCCCAAGTGGGTTTAATATATAATTGCATAATCTTAAGTTACCTTAATACAATTTGTGTATACATCAAAAGTGAATAAAGTAGAACCAGAGGCTTAAAAGACTAACATTAATGATATACAAACCTTTCAGTTTTCTCTTTAAAATATTTTGTTTTCATGCTATCTGTAGGAAAAATAATCAGGCCTCCTTTACCTTAACATTTTCCATACGATAACTACTATCATTAATAGTAAACAAGTTGACTCCTCTACGTAAGTAAATAAGTATTTTTAATCACAGAGTCGTAACTGTTACAGTCAAAATATGATAATATAGTGCTATTAGTTGTTCAGGGTAAAGTAAAATAATTGCTTCCATAAAGGTTGGTTATGCATTTGTATTTTTTTAATATTCTTTTTAGTTTGATCCCCACCATACTCACAAATTTTTGGTGTGTTTAATGATACAATTTATATTAATTATATTTGTGTTTAATATGTTAACACAATTATTTGAATAAAAACTAACTTGGAAGGGTATTTTGTTGTTGTTGTTGTCTGAATTTTCTCAGGTGATAAATTTCATATGGATGGCCACTGAATTCAGGAAAAAAAAAACTGTCATGGGAAGATAAATGTGGAAGGGAAGGAATCGTAAAATTCAAGTTTTTATTTATGTATATGCTCTCTTATTTAGGTGGAGGTTTGTTATTCATGGAGGCATCGACGGCTTTAGCCGCTTAATTGTTTACCTGAGTGCTGCAACAAACAACCGGGCATCGACAGTTGTTGACAGTTTTATTGGAGCAGTTCAGAAATTTGGACTCCCCTCTCGAGTGCGCTCGGCCAATCACAATGCACTGGGTCAGCTGGCCAATCAGAGCAGACTGCGCTTGTCGGAAGGAGGGACAAAATAATAATCTTTAAAAAAGCATCATATGACCCCTTTAATATTATTTATAAGACTTCGTTTTATTGTATTTACAATCTGGCCTCTACTGAAAGATTATCAGAGCTATGAACTTTCAGAAATGTTTGAACTAAAAGTTCAGCCTTTTTTAGGTTGCTAACAGCCATCTTATCTCCATTGTTCATCACTGGCAATTCATAATTTCTTCTGATCCCCCCCATTCTTCTGATCATGCCCCATACATCTGATAGTTGTACTTCTCGTCCAATACTACTGCAATATCGTCTCCAAAATGTACGTTTTTGTATTTTAATTGTTTTCCTTACTATTGCTTGGGCCCTTTTATATTGGATCATAGCCTGCTGAGAATGATGTTTTTTGAGTTGCCTAAATGCTTTATTCCTTGCTTTCATAGCTTCTTTGTACTCGATATTCCACCAGGGTACACTCTTGGAGCATCTAACTCCTGTGCTTTTAGGTATTGTTTCCTCCGCCGATTGAATAATTTCATTAACTAGTTTATTGTTAAATAGATTTATATCCCTCTGATTCTCCTCTCGTAGAGCCACAAATCTTTTTCCACAAATTTCTTTAAAAGCTTCCCAGTTGACATTCTCCAGTTTCCATCTAGGAATTCCCTTTTCCTTTTCAAAACAAATTGTTATGCCAACTTTAGTCACTATCGGGTAATGGTCACTCCCTACAGTAGTATCTCTGGACACACTCCATGTGCTAATCCCTGCTATTGAACTAGATATAAATGTCAGGTCAAGTACTGCTTCTGTATTATGAATGTTATTATACCTGGTTCCTTCTCCATTATTAATACATACTAAATATTTATCATCAATAAATTCTTCAATAAGTATGCCATTTGCATCAGTATTATTACTCCCCCACAATGAATTATGTGAATTAAAATCCCTACACCATACTACACTCTTAAAATAAAGGTGCTTCACGATGCCATAGAAGAACCTTTTTGTCTAAATGGTTCCATAAAGAACCTTT
>NW_015558605.1:565101-573489 GCF_001515605.1 Sinocyclocheilus anshuiensis | reverse complement strand
AAAGAGATGGTTCTTTAAAGAACCTTTGACTGAATGGTTCTTTGTGGAACCAAAAATGGTTCTTCTACGGCATCGCTTGAAGAACCTTTTGAAGCACCTTTATTTTTAAGAGTGTATGCTGTTTTGTTGTGGTCCCACTACATCTTCTAAAATGCTTTGATTCAATTTTTCACATGGATTATAATAATTAATAATATCTATGCAACCTCTCTCAGTCCATATCTTACTACTAATTGATTCATAATTTGAATTTATTTGTACTACCTTATATTTCATACCATTTTGAATAAATGTTGCTACTCCTCCTCCTCTGCCAAGTTCTCTGTCTCTTCTAACTATATTATATCCCTTTATAATAAAATCTAATTGTGGTTTTAACCATGTCTCCTGTATACATATTACATTAGGTTTTTCTACTAAATCATCAGTATACTTCTTAAACTCTTGACCGTTCGCAATTAGACTCCTTGCATTCCACTGTAGAATAATCAGCACCATTAAGATGATCCAGCCCACGTCTGAGAGGATTGGGTTTCTTCATCGAGGGTATCTCTAACTGTTTCCCAGGGCAACCCTTTTACATCTAGATACTATTTATTATTTCTGCCATAAACAGTACAAAATCATTCTTTTTCACTATCAGAGTTCTTTCAACTTATCACATCCTTGACATTTTCCTATTTCTTTGTGCATAATTTCATTTTGTTTTGTAATTCTCACATTTCCTGAAACCTTCTTTGCTGCCTCTGCATAGCTGATTCCCTGAACCACCTTGATTCTTTGTACTTCAGCCTGCCTCTTACTAACTTCACAGCTATGTTCCCCTCCACAATTACAACATTTCAACTTTGCACCCTCGTCACATTTGCCATACGCGTGTTCTTCACTACATTTACCACATCTTTGTCCAAATCTCTGACATTTGAAACATCTAAGTGGAGGAGGTATGTGCCTGTTGACCTCACAGCGCCGTACCAAAATACGGTTTTATGGCAGGTAGCACCAATGTTAAGGTGCATTATCGCCACCTACTGTATTGGAGTGTGAACCAGAGTTTACCCTTTCATAAAAAGAGGACAAGAAAAAAAAAGAAAGAAAGAAAGAAAGAAAAGCCAACAACAAAAACAAAAAAACATAAAAAAAATTACAATCTTTACCTCAATAAAAATGTCCCCTCTAAATTCTCTCAATCAGCTCTGTTCTCTTAAGGCGAGACACTGCAGGTTAATAGGGTAAACAAATTAACTAATCGTTATCACCTTACTTACCCAGTTGATTGATTAGATTGATAATTGCAAACATTTTTTGTACAAACAAGTTTTCAAAAAATGTTATGTTTAAATATGCAAATGAGGCATTATTTAATGAAATATGCGCTAATTTGCATACATTTCTAGTACAAAAATCTGAACACTGGATGAAGTCGGTTTCAAAATTCTTGTTTAATTTTTTTGACATATTAGAGTCAAATGTTTTGACAGGGAATCTCTTTTTGTCACTCCATAATTCAGAAAATACGTTGAACAGCCAGAAAACAATGTATTTTCACAATTTTGGGGGGAATAAAATGTTGTATGTAATCAAGAAAATTATATATGAACAAATCCCTCTGTAAAAAACCTTCAGGATATAGACAGGAATAAAAATGTAAAGTTTGGTGTGTGTAAGTGCTACTGAAGAGGAGATTTATGGCTCAGTGTTGGAGAAAAAAGTCATTTTGAGAAAACGGCCTTTAAAAATATGTATTGTAATTGAAATCTATTGACACAAATAGATAAAGTGTAGAAACACTTAACAAATTATATATGAACAAATCCCTCTGTAAAAATCTTCAGGATATAGACAGGAATAAAAATGTAAAGTTCGGTGTGTGTAAGTGCTACTGAAGTGGAGATTTATGGCGCAGTGTAGGAGAAAAAACTCATTTTGAGGAAACGGCCTTTAAAAATATGCATTGTAATTGAAATCTATTGACACAAATAGATAAAGTGCCATAAAAGAAGCACTTAACAGAGTCTTTTGGATGTTTTCTTTCCATTAGTCTGAAAAAACACTTTATGAAAAACCAAAAAGCCCAAAATCTCAAAATTGACAGGTGCATGAAAAAACTGTGTTTTTGCCTGCAGTGTCTCCCCTTAAGTAATTCCATAAGTAAATATATATTTTAAGCTTTAGGTTATCCACTCCCATCTTTCTAAGTTCATTCTTCGTTGTTTCTCGTTCATTAGTGTACTTTTGACAAACACAAATAACATGTTCTACTGATTCCTCCATTCCACAGTGCTCACATAATCCTGTTGGATGCTTATTTATTATTTTTAAGGTTTTATTCAGCATAGTATGCCCAACCCTTAATCTTGTTGTTCCTCTTTGGTGCTTCTTTTAGTTATTCGCACGACTCCTACTTCTCGCTTGAATATTTCCAAAGTGGAATATTCAATTCTATAAAAGATCATTTCAGCTAGATGATCCACTTCCTCATTTCCATCTACTCCCACTTGTGCTGGAACCCACAGGAAACATATCTGGCTTCCTAATGTTTTTACCCTGTACATACTTAAAATAATTTCATATAGAATATCTTGTCTTGAAGATCTCCCACTAATTAGACTTGATAATGCTGAGAAAGAATCTGAGCACATCACCACATTCATTGGTAGAGAATCCTCCCACTTCTTAGTACACACTGTCGGTGCGAATGCAACGCTTTAAATGGTACTGGGAAATAGTTTGCGCAAAATCGTCCCAGTACTTTAGTGCCGTACATTTAGTTCTGGAACTAAAGCGGTGCGAAAGGCCCTATTAATTTCCACTGACGGGCAGACTTGCTTTTCTAATTACTGATAGATGTCTGCTGGTGTCTTGGCTTTCCGTGCCTTTTTGCACCTCCCTTTCTTCATGTGTTCAATACTTTCCCCCTGTGTCATTTCCTACAGGAGGCGTCATGAAGCTGTCATTACCAACAAAGGCTTTTGTACGAAGTATTAAATAAATTTCAGTAGTTCAATACTTTTCCCCTGGGTCATTCCATTTGATTACACATAACTTAATTTCTGAACTTATTAGTTTTGTTTTCTTTGTATATATGGATTACTCGGGTTGTTACCGACATCTGGTGAAAAATT
Source organism: Sinocyclocheilus anshuiensis (assembly GCF_001515605.1). Taxonomy (NCBI): domain Eukaryota; kingdom Metazoa; phylum Chordata; class Actinopteri; order Cypriniformes; family Cyprinidae; genus Sinocyclocheilus; species Sinocyclocheilus anshuiensis. The sequence goes on along the minus strand of NW_015558605.1, from coordinate 570,364 downwards.
CAAGTCAACAGCACCTTTAGAAATATATTTACTGAGAAAAATGGTGACGTGTTCAATACATATTTTACCGGCTGTATATGACAGATTTTAACGCAGCATTTTATTCATATGTAAACATTGTTTAATTACCATTATAACTAGCTATCTCATACGTTTTTGCTCACTCGATGCATTTTTGATTTTACAGTGGGGTAATTTTGTTGCGGTAGCACGAGATAGCTTGATTTCAAACTTTGAATTGAATAAAAAATGACAAGTAAGCAGTCAGTAATAAAATAAGAACAAATAAAGAAATTCCAAATGATAGCACAAATAAGAAATTAACGATAAGCCTACAAATGAAATAAATAGCTTTTTAGTTTTTCCAGTAGGGCCATTAAGAGATTTAGTTATTTTTTTACCAATTATCCAAATAATATTTAGTCCTAGAAAGCTGTTATTATCAGAACACACGTGAGCATAGCATAGCGGTTAGCAGATCAATGAATGAGAGGGCAGCGTTACCAGAGTTGCCCATATACCACACCATGTTACAACACAGTAGGGCTATTGCAGACAGAAACAATACTGTACTACATCGATGTTTCCTGTCGGCTCGGTTTTTGAGTGGACTTTGCAATTTTTTTGACCATTTAAAAATATAAAAAAAATATAAAAACACATGATCTCTTTACAGCATTTTACTGTCAATTTTCCAGTAAAGTCTGTATGTGTGAAAGGGGCTAATGGTGTGTTCAAGTCATGTCGGATAGATTGTAACTGTTGATTTTATTATTGATAGAAATGGAGAAGAACCCCATCATGAATCAAGTGTTGTATTGTTAAATATTTTACAAGAGTTTGAATTAATAGATATTTGGAGAAGAAGAAATACAGGAATAAAACCGTATACCTGGCTTAAAGTATAGGGTTAGTGGAGCTAGATTAGATAGGTTTTATATAGGTAAAGAATAGAATAATACAATTATGGAAGTTTCTATTTTACCTGTTGGGTTTTTAGATCATCATTCGACACAGTTTGTTTTGAATATGAAAAGAACTTTAAAGCCAAATTATTTTTGGCACTTTAATATTAAACTATTGCAGGATGCTTTATTTTGTGAAAATGTTAAACTTTTTTTTGGAATGACTGGAATTTAAAAAAGGATTCTTTTGAAAATCCGTGCATGTGGTGGGAGGTTGGTAAAGCAACTATAAGAGTCTTCTGTCAAAATTATAGTTCACTTTCTACGAAAGCAGCGATACAAAATCTTCAGAGATATACAAGCTTTGGAGAATATTCTTGTGAATAACAATGATGGAAATTTACAAAATGAGCATCTGAATAAAAAGAAGGAACTTAGTTCTTTATTACAAGAAAACGTGAAGGGAGCGTTAATAAGAGCAGGAATTTAAGACATAACTCTTAAATAGAATTTAAGACATAACTCATGTCTAAAGCCCCGTTCACACCAAGAACGATAACTATAAAGATAACGATATTAGCGTCCACACCAGCGAACGATATCGTCTGTTTATTCGAAGTGCATGTGCGTCTGCCGCTTTAAATTCTCGAGCTCGTTACAGCAAGATGGATTCTGATTGGCTGACAGTTTTTTATCGTTCATCAGCTGGAGAAAAATCGTTTTGAAAGTGATTCCAACGATATCGTTTCTCTGTGCCTTTATCGTTATAGTTGTGGTGTGGACTCTGCTATTCTTTAATATTGAGAACGATTTTTAGAACGATATCTTTATCGTTATCTTTATAGTTATCGTTCTTGGTGTGAACGGGCCTTTAGACATGCTCCTTCATCATATTTCTTTAAGCTTGAAAGGAAAAGTGTTCAGCAAAAGCAAATGAATCATCTTCGCCGGCCTGATGGGGTCATAACATTTGACCCAGTGGAAATAAGAAAACTGGCAGTTAACTTTTATATGGCATTGTATGGTGCTGAGACTTGTATGTGCTGTCCTGGATGTCCTTCTGAGTTGCTGAGTGATCTACCCAAGCTGACAAATGAACAGAAAAAACTTTAGATAAACTAATTACATTTCAGGAGATTACTGAAGCAATGAGACAGTTATCAAATGGCCGTTCTCAAATTGAAAAAACAACAAATATAACAAACCGTAACAGTGTAATGTCGGTTTATACACTGTCCCATTGAGTGCAGTCTTTGTGGATTAAAGTAAATGGTAACTAAAGTTAGTGAGTCTAGTCTAAAGTTTTGAAAAATCTGATACCAATGTTCTAAAATGTAAAGACAATGCTGTGTTAAAGAGATGTGGAGGCAGTCTCGTTGCCATTTCCTGAGGAAATAGTGGTTTGCACAAACCACGTCCAGCTCTATTGCCATGTTTGGGCAGATAATACTCAAAAATCCGATATGAAGAAACTTCTGCCTTGGTGAACAACATCACAATATGAAACACATATAATAAGAAAGTGTCAAACAACATAATTATTTGTTTTATATTTGCTTAACCAATGAAAATAGATCAGTTACAAAGATCTGTTCAGTGAATTTAGCTGTTTTACGAAATATTTATTTCCTAAATATCTGAGTGTCAACACTGCCTGCTTCTGGATAGCTTCAAGAATTCAGACAGACTCAAACTTGTTCCTGATCATTTATTTTTGCCTTTGGGTAACAGCAGATAATCTCTCTGAATTCAGGAAGTGCACAAGCTTGTCATATTCTTTGACATCCTTCAGAACTCGTCAACTGATTATCTATATCTGTAGACAAAGCTATTAAAACTATACATACAGCTGCGTTAGAATTTTGCAGTTCTATACCCAAATAGTACAGTCTAAAAATAGTTTTAAAATGTGCACACACACACATACACACATCCTGCTCATATCAGAAACTTGCTTTGCTTAAAGCTGCAGTTTGTAACTTTTGGCGCTCTAGCGGTTAATAAACAGAACTGCGTGCATCTTGCAGAAGAACATAGTAGCCGGAGCTACTTCTCTCTGTTTATGTCTATGGCGAATCACGCAGGCACTGGGCTACTCCGCAGCGGTACCTACCCGAACCAGTCCAAATAGTCCGAATATAAACACTTATTATAGGTGTACCGTAGTGATTCAGGACAAGCCAAAAAACACAGTTTGGAAAATGGATTCATGGTGTACTCGCTTATTATATAAAACTTGTGAATTTTGAACACAAAAAAAGTTACGGACTGCAGCTTTAATTTCATTGCCTTCTTGCATTAAAAATTAACTCTTGGTATATTCATCATTTAACAACAGGTAAGAGTTAAAATAACAGCCTTGCTAACCCCTAGAGTACTGACAAATGCATGTGATATTGAAGAAAACATCTGGCAACCTTGCTGAATTCTTTCTTTTCCGCATATCCAGTCCACCCATACGAAGAAGAAAAGTTAGAAGGATCAAAACTTTGAGTTCATATCCTACTTCACTCTTACAACACGGATACTTGACATGGGGGTTAATATAACAGCTTTCACTCTTTTAACTTTTATTCATTTGAACATTTAACATTATTGATCAGAGTTTACACACTGAATTACATGCATTTTACAGCATAGGAAAGGGTAAGAAATAGGGTTGATTTAACCTTTAATCGTCCCTTGATTTGAGCAACGTTAAAGTCCCTTGGGGTCAGATAGACCCCAAACTTTTACAGAGCGATTGCATAAGGAAATATACATTTTTTATATGACAAACTATATATCATTTTTTTAAATGTACTTCTCAGCTATACATTTATGCTGCGTTTTTGTGGATATTTGGTAGTTTTTTTTTTTTTACCTATTTACTGCACAAATACTCAACTATGCCATAAATTGGCTTATAAAAAAATTTTTTTTTAATGAAAAACTTATGAAATTTTTCAGATTTATGCCAGTTTTGTTGATTTTATTTGCCAATTTCTATAAAAATGCTCTCTGTTGCAGTCACACACATGTATGTGTGTGTGTGTGTATGAGATAGAAACTTCGTTCCACTTTGTGTTTATGGTCTAGGACCAGACCTTTATTTAAATGTAGAAAATTTCAGATTTATACTGGATTTATTTATTTATTTTGACAAATGAAATGAAAAATTTTATTTTTTTTTTACATTTTCCCATTCATTTTCAATGTGTTCAGTACTTCAATAAGGTTGGTATATTAACATTATATCAGTTAATGAAATTACGGTATTTAACTGTAATTTTAAGTTAAAACCGTAAAACCTAAAACGTTGCTACCGTATTTTTTACCGTAAATGTTACGGATTTTTTTTTTACAGTGCAGGGACCAATTAAGGGTTAAAAAGGTTTCTGAAGTACTGTAAATTTACCATTTGTTGCATAACATCTACTACATTGCAAAGCCATATTTAAATGTACCACACTATACATATTTTATATAATATTTATTGACTTAACTATGCTAAGCTTGCTTGCCTTGGCTTGACTATTAGTTTGATCAGTCTACAGTAACAATATATTATTATAATAGTAATACTAATATATATATATATATATTTATAATCATATTGTTTTATTAAAAATGACTATTATAATGATAACATTATAATATTAAAAACATATATAAAAAGTTGTCCAGTAAATTAAGTTATAATAATAGTTGATAGTATTATTATAAATAAAATAATTATTATGTTTTAAAAACTGTTATTATTATAATTAGTATTAATAATATTAAAGTAATAAACAGAACTATTGTTATTATTGTTAAAAAGTATCTGAATACATTTGAAAGCAATTTTTATTAAATAGTTAAAATTAATAATAAATTATAAGCTTAAAGTATAAAGTTTTTGTTGGTATTCTTCTAATTATTATTCATAATAGTAAAATAATGCAAATATTTGTATTATTATTAAAAGGTGTATACAATATGGAAACAATGTTCATTAAATATGATTAAAAATTAATAATATTCATCTAAAATTCTTACTCCAAGCCATATAATTTCCTAATTTTCATGACTTTACTATTTATTTTCAGAACCAATTATGATTTATCTTATCACCTGAAATGATTTTCAAGTCATGAACTGATTACGCCGACGTGAAGTAAAATTGGAGGGAAAACAATACATGTAATACATAAAAACAAATAATAATAAATGTACAACTCTAAAAATTATAACAAATTCAAATGATCCTATATTATTGTCTAAATTATAGGCTTGATTTTTGTTAATATAAATTATATTATTGTAAGTATTATTATAATAATTACAAAGAAATATGACATTATATTCTTACATAATTTATCATTTATTATATATAT
>NW_015558605.1:553636-565074 GCF_001515605.1 Sinocyclocheilus anshuiensis | reverse complement strand
TTATGTTAATTATTGTTATATCTTATTATTCATATTATATAAGACAGTTACAATATATATATATATATAATTTTTTTGTTTTTGTTTTGTGAAATGTGTCTCAAAAAAGTTGTGTGAGATTCACCCAGATATCCATCATTTTAAGTTATCCTGCAGCTTACCGGTATGACCTCCTCCACTGCAAACACAGATTCATATGAATAATTCATTTGAATTGGTTCTTCTTAATGATTCAGGTAAACCAAAGTTCACTAAACATTTTACTACAACATATAAAATGCCAACCACAGATTTCTTGAAGAATGTTTGATGACTTTCTGAAGATTCACAAGTTGCACTTTAAATATGACCTCTGCTTTACCTTGACCTTTGACCCCGTACGGTCTTGTGTTTGTGTCAGTCTATGCAAGTGAAGCTTCAGCCTCCATCTGGTACAGAGATCGCGCCCTTTAACCCCGTCCTGCCCCCCGAAGGTGAGCGGTCACACACACATCTTACACTTTTCTCTTTTTTATAACAAATTTTTTTTTTAAATCTAATAAAACTTAACAAAAAAATTCAATCAAATATTTTAAGTGTTTATTTGTTATTAAAAATAAGGGATAATAGGTCATTTAAAAATGAAATAAAATATCCTTGAACATAAAATTATTATTATTTAACTATTTTCTTTTATTTTAATTTCTTATAATGTTGTTATATTTGTTTTTATTGAAAATAAGGGTGAATAAATACTTTTTTAAAAAGCAAAAAGTATTGTTTATACAGCTGTTGTTGTTGAATAAATAATTAAAGAAATATAAAAACATTTAAAAATAAAAAATATTTTTGAAAAGTATTCTTATCTTAATATTTATTTGAAAAACATGTTATTGTTATCATTAAAAAAGGATGAATAATTACATTTTCAAAAATGTATTTAATAATATATAAACTAATAAAATATCTTTTAAAAAATCTATTAGCAATATTTTTTTGCTGTTGTTAATAAATATAGGGAATAATCAAATCAGCCTCATGGTTTATAAGGTTTATAAAAGCAATAAGCCTCGTGAAGCCATGGTTTACAGTGAATTTATAACAGCTAAGGGGCGTTGTTAGGCACGGAGTAACCCCCCTTAGCTGTTATAAATTCACTGTAAACCACGGCTTCACGGGGCTTATTGCTTTTATAAAACGGTTATTCCATATACGTAGTAAGGTTTCACAAAATAAAACAGAGCAAATAAAGTGTAATGATATTAATAAAAACAGTATTCTTCCACCAAACAATGTAGCTCCTCAGAATCAGTTGTGGTTGCAACAAAGTGGTTGCCAAGCAACAGACGAACGTAAACAAAGGTGTGTGTTTGTAGAGTAATTTACAACAGCTTTGAACGTGGCTCAGCCAATCAGAATCAAGCACCGGAACTCTCCGTTTTATAATAATGTTTTTTGTGTGTGTTTCAGGAGCGTGTGCGTTTGTGCTATAAGCTGCCATATCTTCTGGGGCTTCTAAAGCTATTATCATTGGACCTATTCAAACCAGAAAATGGACCGTTCGACCACCAAATCCAGCAGTGTCCGCCATAATATCGAAGTGCGCATCATTGATCGTTGTTCTCGCTAAAATATTTCTCATAACATGAGATCTGCAGTTTAGTTTAAAGATGAATTAGGCCTACTGTGCACTTATAGCACTCCTGTCATCACCTCCCATCTTTAAAACATAGCATGCCACAGGAAAATTATGTTTATTGTTAATAACATTGTAATTATGTTGTTTGTAAAATTATGTAATTTCAGTGTTTATCTCCATTAATGCGAGTGGAGTATTTAATGTAAATGTGTATATCGACATGAAAACAGAGTTTAAAATCGTTGTTTACTTCATTACTTTATTTTTTATAAATCACGATATGTGCGTGGAAAATTACGTACGCATATTTCTATTCCCATTTTGTGCGTACGCAATGTTTATAAATGAGACCCCAGATCAGCTAGTTTGGCGTAATCCTACATTAGTACTATTTAATAGTAAATAAAAGTAAATGGAGCACCATTGTTCTGAATATTATAATTAATTTGGGGAATCATGTGAGTCAAGTCAAATTCCTGAAGTGTCAAGGTGGTGTAACCACCATTCAAGGAGCCATTTTGTTAATATTTTGCAAGAAGATCATGTGACAGGAAATTATATCACAGAGAAGGACCTCTGGTGATACTAACTGCTGCATGCAAAGGTTAGTAGCTCTCTTTAAAATGTGAGATAATTTGACATTTTTAGGGTATGGTCAGGTATTCTTAGGTATACATGTCAAATGGTATGATCTCAGAAATACATTGATAATTCATCATTATTATGAAAATGAGTATTAACTTTAAAAATGACATTTGAAATATTCCCACCAAGGCCATGTAATTACATCGGTGTCCATGATAATGCATGTCAAATTTGATTTTAAATTGAAATGTCAAGTGGTGTAACCAGTTACACCATTTGACTCCTATTACAAGCCTTTCTGTTCGGGGCCAATTTAGTCAAATATCACTAGTTTATGATGCTGATTAAAGATGTAATATAAACTAACCTACTATTTGAAACTATTTTCAAGTGTTAAATGTTAAAATTTTTTTGAGAAAGTGGTTCTTTATCTACAACTTTATTATTAAAGCTCTGTAAGTCTAGGATAAAAAAATTATGTTGCACAACATTAGTGTTTTTGAAATGTTTGGGCTAGCTTTAATGCATATTTCTATTCCATTCACTTAACATTTTAAAGGGATAGTTCACCCAAGAATGAAAATTACCACCTTATTTACTCACCTTCAAGCCATCCAAGGTGCATATGACTTTCTTCTTTCAGACGAATACAATCAGCATTATATAAAAAAAATGTCCTGGCTCTTCCAAGCATTCTAATGGCAGTGAATGGATGATATTCAATAGTCCAATAGAAGTCCAATAAACTGCATTTATCCATCATAAAAAGTGCTCCAGACGGCTCCGGGGGTTAATAAAGGCCTCCTGAAGCTAATCAATGTGCTTTTGTAAGCAAAATATCCATATTTAAACTTTATAAACCGTAATTTACACTGTAAAAAAAAATAAATCTGTAAAATTTACGGTAAAAAATATGGTAGCAACGTTTTAAGGTTTATGGATTTAACTTAAATTACAATTTAATTTACAATTAATACAATTAAAATTGACAATTAAAAAACGTATTTCTTTAACTGATGTAATGTTACTATACTAACCTATTGAAGTTCTGAAATCTGTTTTGATAACCATCAAAATCAGGTGGTGATGAGAAAGTCACATGATGAACCACAGTATTCTTCCACCAAACAATGTAGTTCCTCAGAAACTCAGTTGTGGTTGCAACAAAGTGGTTGCCAAGCAACAGACGAACGTAAACAAAGGTGTGTGTTTGTAGAGTAATTTACAACAGCTTTGAACGTGGCTCAGCCAATCAGAATCAAGCACCGGAACTCTCCGTTTTATAATAATGTTTTTTGTGTGTGTTTCAGGAGCGTGTGCGTTTGTGCTATAAGCTGCCATATCTTCTGGGGCTTCTAAAGCTATTATCATTGGACCTATTCAAACCAGAAAATGGACCGTTCGACCACCAAATCCAGCAGTGTCCGCCATAATATCGAAGTGCGCATCATTGATCGTTGTTCTCGCTAAAATATTTCTCATAACATGAGATCTGCAGTTTAGTTTAAAGATGAATTAGGCCTACTGTGCACTTATAGCACTCCTGTCATCACCTCCCGTCTTTAAAACATAGCATGCCACAGGAAAATTATGTTTATTGTTAATAACGTTGTAATTATGTTGTTTGTAAAATTATGTAATTTCAGTGTTTATCTCCATTAATGCGAGTGGAGTATTTAATGTAAATGTGTATATCGACATGAAAACAGAGTTTAAAATCGTTGTTTACTTCATTACTTTACTTTTTATAAATCACGATATGTGCGTGGAAAATTACGTACGCATATTTCTATGCCCATTTTGTGCGTACGCAATGTTTATAAATGAGACCCCAGATCAGCTAGTTTGGCGTAATCCTACATTAGTACCATTGTTCTGAATATTATAATTAATTTGGGGAATCATGTGAGTCAAGTCAAATTCCTGAAGTGTCAAGGTGGTGTAACCACCATTCAAGGAGCCATTTTGTTAATATTTTGCAAGAAGATCATGTGACAGGAAATTATATCACAGAGAAACCATTGTTCTGAATATTATAATTAATTTGGGGAATTATGGGAGTCAAGTCAAATTCCTTGAGTGTCAAGGTGGTGTAACCACCATTCAAGGAGCCATTTTGTTAATATTTTGCAAGAAGATCATGTGACAGGAAATTATATCACAGAGAAGGACCTCTGGTGATACTAACTGCTGCCTGCAAAGGTTAGTAACTCTATAAAATGTGAGATAATTGGACATTTTTAGGGTTTGGTCAGGTATAGGTATACATGTCAAATGGTATGACCTCGGGAATACATTGATAATTCATCATTATTATAAAAATGAGTATTAACTTTAAAAATTATATTTGAAATATTCCCACCAAGGCCATGTACTTACATAGGTGTCCATGATAATGCCTGTCAAATTTGATTTTAAATTGAAATGTCAAGTGGTGTAACCAGTTACACCATTTGACTCCTATTACAAGCCTTTCTGTTAGGGGCCAATTTAGTCAAATATCACTAGTTTATGATGCTGATTAAAGATGTAATATAAACTAACCTACTATTTGGAACTATTTTCAAGTGTTTAATGTTATATTTTTTGATAAAGTTGTGCTTTATCTACAACTTTATTATTAAAGCTATGTAAGTCTAGGATAAAATAAGTATGATGCACAACGTTAGTGTTTTTGAAATGTTTAGCTTTAATGCATATTTATATTCCATTCTCTTAAGATTTTAAAGCGATAGTTCACCCAAAAATGAAAATTACCACCTGATTTACTCATCTTAGAGTGTAGCATACTAACAAACTACTAACACACTGCTTAAAACAGTGTTGTTCAGAATGTGTAGTTTTACAAGTTTAATTAAAAACGTAAAAAAAAAAATGCTAATAAAAAATAAAACATGTTAATAAAAAAACTTAAATTGTAATTGTTCAAAAATGTGTAAGTGTTCAATAATTCAATATTGTATTTAAAAATACAGTTATTTATATTTTTATATTATGCATTAATGTTATTTAACGAACGAATCGAAATTAACATAAAATATATTTTTTTGCTGAGATTTGATACAGTGACACAATTTTGCATAATTTAGCACGCTGCCGACACACAGCCGAGTGAGCCGACACTCAGCCGCAACCGGCCCGATTCCGCTGGCTACCTGGGAAATCGACCTTACTTTAGCAACTTCCCAAGAAAATTAGTCGGCAACACTGCAGCCAATAATTAATTAATTGTTCTGAGGGAAAGCTACAACTGCTAACGTTAGCCCGTTTGCTCCCTCGTGTGGTTATACACACAAACGCAGGACGGCTCACGCTTGTACAAAACAACAACGATAGATGTTATGATATCAGTCTGACACAGACTATTTCACCTCAGTAGATGTGACAGCAGATTGTCAGCGCAAGTTAATATCAAATATTATCTGTTCCTCAGTGAAGAGCTCAGATCTGCGCCAGAAGCTAACGGTTAAGCGGGTGAGTCTCCGTTATGCAATAGCATATAATAAATAAACAATAGAGAATCTACATTGCATTTTAAGGCTAAACCCCACCGCTGCTTATTATTGCGATGTTAATTCTAACTGGAAACTGAACATTTAGGACAAGCGTGGGTTTAACAGTTAAATGAAGTTAAATGATCGTGTATTTCTCAGGCAGAGGCGTCGACCTTCATCATGGCTTGCCTCGGAGGATTGTTTTCTCTCGCAGTTTTGTTTGGCTTTGTGACCGCTGGGTTGCCCAAAAGAACAGGTAATGCATTTTTCGGCATTTAAATATGTTGGAGTCTTTTTTTTCTTCTTCTTGTGGTTGATAAACCTTCGTCTTCGTTTCTGCAGCGGCCGTTTTTGTCAGACTTTTGGCAAGTTCAGCGTATAGCCATGCATATTAATTAAGCGTAGAGCCTGACATACCAATGAAAATCTCCTAGAGCTCTTATAAAATGCTTAAATAAAATGCGCATCGTCAAGACAAGCGGTGAGAAAAGTAACAGGCACCACGTGATCAAACTCGTGCTAGGGTTGCCAAGTCCGCCTTTATCCCGCGGAATTTGGCTACTGTTGGCATATTGCTAAAATATGCATATGTACATATTATATTTGCTCTGAAATATTATCTCATATAATTCTGCCCAACTGATACATTATCATAGTGAGACCGTGTGCTATTTTGACAGTGATTTGCGGTGTCATTAAGAACTGCGCCATTTTATTTGTAATGTTGCCAAATTCAGGGCAGAGCCCTCTGAGAGCCTCAGAATTAGAAAAAAAAAAAACGTTTATTTAGCCACAGATAATTTTGTGACGGGTAGCATTCAGTTTACGGTAATGTTTAATTTCTGTACTTGCAAACGGGCTGTGTCCGAAATCGCCCCCAATACCCTCATTCACTATTCCCTACATTAGGTCACTAATTCAGTTCACTAGAAGGAGTGAATGAAAACAAGTAGTGAATTCGGACACTGAGTGCACCGGAAGGAATGCCGCTTTTGCATAGTTTGTGCTTGCTGTTTATTAATCATTTGAAACTAGCAAACTAGCAGCTCCAGTAGTAAGATTAAAGGATTTATCTTGAACTCTGTCACGGAAATTATGCAATCAAACAATTTAATAATGAATTTATACCCGTGTTGTACATTATGCTGTACGCCATGGATGAGCGCTTTGGAGCTGCGGGCGCCATCTTCTGGCGAGATGCGGGAATTCATTCGGCGCGTGACTCTCACGGTGCATTATGGGCATTCTCTAGCCGTTGAGCGTGCACCAGTTGTACACTCGTTTTTGCAGTGCATTGTGGGATTGAATGAGTGCACTCGAGAACGTCCACTATGGTTTCGGACACCACTAAAAATGGCTGTTCCCTCAAATAGTGCCCTATTTAAGGGTATAGGGGGCGATTTCGGACACAGCCAGTGACTCATTGTCGTAAAACTAAGAAAGTGATTTGGTGACATCAAGGCAAGTAATACAGGTTAACTGTTGAGGCCTGATTTTTTTGGGGGGGAAATTAAAATAAAACATTAATCGAATAAAGAATTTAACATTTAATTTAAAAATATTGACTATTGACTTTTCATAGCAGAATGTACATATTGAGGTTGACCATTTCAGGTTGTAAAAATAAATAAATAAATAAGAGACGGTTGAAATAACAGAGGATCTCATTCATCCTCCAAGGAAGCGATGTCAGCTTTGTGATTTAATTGTTATTGCATTTTGCCAGATTTAAATTTAAAGCGCAAGTAGTCACAATAACAAAGTGGACAATGATTTGAGGGACTCGAGGAAAAACCTTTATTTAATTACAGTTGTCAGTTCAGAAACATTGCAGTGTGTTGTTAGCAGAAGGAAAAGTGTAACTTGGTATTTAAATTACAAACAAAAGTGAGCAAAGAATGCTACTTTTATAATCACCGAGGCTGTCAGTCATGGATTATGAAGATGTCTACACTGCACTACACTTTACATTGTGTTTACTGGCTGTTATTCGTTACGAAAGGATTCACAGGTGAGCTCTTTTTGGGTGGATGCACTACTGACTAACTTAAACGCCTCTGATTGGTCATTGTGTTCAGCGCTCACTCTGTGATTGGCTACAGTGCTCAAAGCTGTTGAGCACGATGTAAACAGAAACCTTTGATGCTCTTTACAGAGCACTCATGGTGCGTTCAAGTCATGTCGGATAGATTGTATTTACGAGTTGAACGCACATGAACGTTAAGTCGTTATTATGAGTGGGAAACTCGAAATTTTCTTTAAGCACCGAGTTTCCGAGTTGGGGGCGTGTCAATGAGAAACATGGCGGAATCGATGGATGCAACGTCTGTAGTTGGCGGTAAATTTTTGTTTAAATTGATGGTTTAGTTGTCCTATAAACTTAAATTGGTCATGTTCTTGTTACGCAGCTGAAATCCAAGTAAAAAAATGCAGACCCTGTTGTATTTTCTTGTAATTTATTAAAAGAAGGTACACCGCCATCTTGTGCTGACTAAACTGACTTGAACGCACCTGACGTCGTAATTACGACTTGTCAACTCGTAAGTACGAACGTCCCAGGAGGACTTGAACGCAGCATCAGACACATACAGCATTTGAAAGCAGGACCTATCAGCTGTCACTATGAGTGAAATTGCCTTACTGTCTTTATAAGCTGAACTTTTAACAATCTGAATGTTTTTCCATCCTCCACATCAGATGTGAGTAGCTGTGGATTCTCGCCATGAGCACGTCTTTTCTGGTGGCCATAAGCAGAAATCATGTTTGAATGTTTCAATTGAAATATCACTTTTATCTATTTCTCACCTGCCATTCACACTGTATAAAATAATTTTCACAATTTTTCTGTGTCCCTACACACCTCAGCTCCCGTGTTCCTGGAAAAGTGGGATGCACTAAGTTTAATTTCCCGCCAGAAGAGAAGCAACGCGGATGATGAAGAGACTAAACTCCCTGCCAACCTCGAGAGGGAGTGTTTAGAGGAAGTTTGTGATTACGAAGAAGCAAGAGAAGTCTTCCAGGATAATTATCGCACAGTGAGTCTGAATCTTAACCTGAATTCACCCGTCTAAACTAGGGGTGTGTGATATTTATCGTTTGTGATGAAATTGTAATTATTGGTTGTGCAACGACGTGCAAGCTGACATTATTGAGTATGTCATTTACTTTGCACAAAGCAAGCAAAAACACCTTGATAGTGCAAATGTCTTTGATTTTATATAAATAAACAGTAAGTTAACAATTTGAGTTCCATTTTGAGACGCAATTCTGTTAATATTTTGCCAACCAAAAATGTTGTTGACAACAGCAGAAGTGGCCTGTTTACACCTGGTCACTTCATGCGTTTTTGTCTGATCGGATAGCTATCCGATCGTGAAAAGACCAGGTGTAAATGCCCTCCGAAACGCATTTAAATCTGATCGCTCAAAACACTTCAGGAGGTGGTCTGGATGAAACTGGACAAGTGTGAATGCATCTGGTTGTTGAAACCACATATGCAAATTTTACTCCTCCCAAAATATTAAAATAATAAACGTGCGAGAGCATTTTATAGGCTATATGGCATGTTATAGTCAGATATGACTGCGCTAATGCGACACGTGACGTATCGCCGCGGATGAGTAGCCGAGTATCTCTTCAGCAAGCCGACACGCAAACTGCCACAAAGGAAACTGAAAGTAAGTCGCAGACACTCAACACACAATCATCTTCATTAAAGGTAGTGAGACTAATCTATCTTTCCAGTGCTGATGTCGCGCTCTCTCCTGTTGCGGTATTTGATCTTGAAATTAGCTGAAAATGAACCAAATGCAGCACTTATCTGTTGCTTTCGTTAACGTGTACTCCGTTAAATTTGCAGATAGCACGGGAATTGAAGACCGGATTTATATCCATTTTGTGAAGACACATTTATGGGGCCAAGTGTAAATGGAAACGTTTTATCAAAGCAGATAGATATCCGATCAGAGAAAGCGCATGAAGTGACCAGGTGTAAATAGGCCCATAGTGGTGCTTCGTTACTGAATGAATCGTTTGAATGAATGATTCAATGACTCGGCTCATTAAGACACTGACTAGTTTTCTTATAAAGTATAATTTCACGTCGGCGCCCATAGCCTTGTGGTTAGTGTGTCGACATATAGCGCAACTGTGCTCACGGCGACCCGAGTTCGAATCCCGCCTCGAGGTCCTTTGCCGATCCTGCTCCCTTCTCTCCTCCCAGTGCATTCCTGTCAGCTCTCTACTGTCCTCTCACAATAAAGGCATGAAAAGATCATAAATATAGCTTAAAAAAAAAGGTATCATTTTGCGTTGTTAAAATAAATTCAGTTTAAGGATGCAAATATTGCCTTGTAGTGGAAAAGTTAATTTCTGTCACGGCTGAGAACTAACCACTGCACAGAATATGAAGATCTACCTAAACAAAATCCTAAGCCTAAGCCATCCAAGATACCAGCACAAAACACACGCTCAGTATATTTTATTATCATTATCAAAAAAAATGGAGAAGTCATTTGTGTGAATATCGCACACTTCTAGTCTACACGTTTAATATTACTACTAATATTCACAGTTGCACTCGTAATTATGTACAGACTTAAATGGATTGTGTTTTTGTTTCTTTTAAAGGACATCTTCTGGTCTGTCTACATTGGTAAGTTGTGAATGTTGCATATGCATGATGGTCATGTGAGAAAGTCAGGTGTCATCTGTCTTTCCAGATGTCTCCAGTCCTGGAGACCACCTACCAGAATGTGTTAGATGTGTTAGACTAATTAAAGCACCTGGTTCAACTCAACAGCTGTTTAGTGTGTTGAATGGACTGGAGTTGGGAAACCCTGCATTTCAGGTACCTCAATGAGATGAATATAGACAAGTGGAATCAGTTGTTCGACTTGTTGCCCTAATGCAATCAAATTGATTAAAGAAACTAAAGAAATATATGTAATACATTGGACCTATTCCATGTCCAGGTCAGCTGGTTATTAGATGAAACTAACAACAGTTAAGAAGTATGTTGGATTTCATGGGAAAGCAGTTGATTATATAGTTATATAGCGGTCATCATAAAACAGTATTGTACATGGGATTGCTACGATTGACCAATCATAATCAAGCCTTCCAGAGAATCATGTACTAATGCTCAAGATACGGTGTATTCTGATTTGATACATTTATAGACGTATAATGTTTTAAGTGTGTGACATGCGTCATCTCTGATGTTGTTTTACATGCTAGATGGTGACCAGTGTGCTGAGCAGCCATGCAAAAATGGAGCCATGTGTTCAGATAGTGTGGGGGGCTTTGACTGCATTTGTAAATCAGGCTTTTCAGGAATCCACTGTGAGACAGGTATGTAACTGAACCCTCATCTTGATTGAGCTCTTATTTAAAAAGTACACATTAAAGGGATCAAGAAACAGAAAATTAAAATGTCCAGAATTAGGCTTTCTACCCTTCTGAAACGCCAGAATTTGTAATCGCCCCAGTTGTGATTTCCCTCTACACATCCCTTAACATGTAAATCAAGGAGGTCTACCTTTAAAGGGGTCATATGATGCGATTTCAATTTTTCCTTTCTCTTTTGAGTGTTACAAGCTCTTGGTGCATAAAGAAGATCTGTAAAGTTGTAAAGACTAAAGTCTCAAATCCAAAGAAATATTCTTTATAAAAGTTAAGAGTCTACCTCGCGTACCTAAAACGGCTCGTTCTAACACGCCCCCACATGTCTACGTCCAGAT
>NW_015558605.1:550341-553479 GCF_001515605.1 Sinocyclocheilus anshuiensis | reverse complement strand
TGTAGAGTAGTGCTTGTTGTTTGTCATTTCTCCGATCACAAATGCAGACATGGTTTTATGTTTACGCGGCGCGATGCAACGCAACGCGTAAAAAGACAGTATAAGTTATTATAATCCATAATTATGTCCCCACTGGATGCAACGATGCCTCGTTTATAATGGGTTTTCATGTTTTTGAATCATCGCTCCGGCCTGACAGGGCATCATCACAGTATGGTAAGGGGCGTAACATTTCCGTCACACGCTTGGGGTATTCGGCCAATCACAACGCACTGGATAGCTGGCCAATCACAGCACAACTCGCTTTTCAGAACGATGAGCTTTGTAAAAATCGACGCGTTTCAGAAAGGCGGGGCATAGAGGAGAAACAATAATGTACAGTATGTGGAAAATAATGTGTTTATGCAGTTTAAGGTTAAAAAAACACATTTCATTACACCAAATACATAAAATAATGTTATTTTTAGCAACATCATATGACCCCTTTAAACTGTGGTGAGAACTAACCGGTGCTCATTCTAAGTACGGCCTTTGATACAATCTCGTTTAACATCCTCCTAGACAAGCTGGACTCCCTTGGAGTAATGGGCACAGGTCTGTCTTAGTTTAACCACTGGTGTTCCCCAAGGCTCAGTTTTGGGCCCTCTTTTATTTACTATTTATCTATTGCCCCTTGAACATATTTTTAGGAAGCACGACATTCATTTCCACTGATATGCTGATGATGCTCAGCTTTATCTATCTTCTATGTCTTCCCTCCACCTTTACTGTTCAGCTGTTAGCTGGAATTAAAAACTGGCTATCCTCTAATTTACCACTAACTCAATAGTGGTATAACTGAAATCTTACTAGTAGGTACAATATCTACTTAGGCTAAATCTGATAGCTTCTCAGTGACTATTGACCTGTCTATAGTTTTTCCATCTATGCTTGTTAAAGTCTTGTTGCCCTTCATTTGTGTAATTCCTTTCCCGTGGACATCATATTTATGATTTCACATGTACTAAGCAATATTTTATTCCTCAGTGTCTAAATGCATGTTACGGTATGCTGTTTATTGTTGTTATTTTAATATTCTTAGGATGACTTTTAAGGTGAACTGAGTGTCGTGAAAGGTGCCTGTAAATAAATGTAATGAATAATGATGCTGAGGTCTGTCAACAACTCATGCCTGTCATGTTAGTCACAAGAGCATAAATTCAGTGCAGTAAAGTGAATCAGAAAGATCTGAAAATGCATTTCATGACCCTTTCAACAAAATTATGACATACAACACTTAACATTTAGTTTGACCTGCTAAATGGGGCTTGAAACTCTAAAAAGTTCACCACTGGATAAGAAATTTTAGTATTTCTAAATTGTCTTTATTACATGATGCTGAATGAAGTTTGTTGTTGTTCTCACTGATTTTTTTTTTGTTCACATCTAGATCAAACGGTATGTGTAATCGATAAGAGCAAAGGGTGCAGTCAGTTTTGTAAGCCGGGCTACCAGTCGTACGAGTGCTCGTGTGCGTACGGCTGGAAACTGCAGCAGAGAGAGAAGTGCGTGCCGGCTGGTGAGTCCCTTACGCCTCTGTCTCACAGTTTATGAACAATGCACAAACAGGTTAATGCAACCGCTGATAATGGCAGATGAGTTGAGAAATTGTACTGATCACGAAATGTTGTGTTAATGTTGTAATAATGTTTTGCATTATTATTACTAAAATAATATTAAAAATTATTTAGCAAAAGTAAACTAAAAAAATGGGGAAAAAAATTTCAGTGTTTCAATAAAGCAATGTTTTATAAGCATTATGTATGTATGTACTATTTTTTTTGTTTGTTTAATACTTGCCTAGATATTGGTTATATTTTAAGAACACCAAAATAAATTTACAGTGGAACCATAACTAAGTGCATATTTTACCATGGTGTGAATACAGAATGGGATTTGTTTAGTAGTGATTGGGGAGAGAATGATGGGAAGAGAGAAATGGTCAACCAGGATAGGCTCTTTCCATTTGAAATGGTCAAAAACAGCCCTGCTTACAGTGTCTCACGTAAGATTAGCCTATATCAGTAAATTAGCTTTGTAAGGGAAACAGGTCAATTTAGCTCAAAGGGAATTATTTATGTTTTAATAGGGAATTTGGTCAGAATCACTCCTTTTTTTTTTTAACGGCTGACCACTGAGCCGGCCAGCAATTCACTGAACAAGCCGTATAACATCAACTCTGCAATGGATAATAAAATCCAAAATATAGTGAAAACTAGTGGTTCAACGGATCACAAATCTCACGGTTCGGATCATATTACGGTTTCTGAGCCACGGATCGGATCATTTTTTGGATAAGCAAGAAAAAAAATCTATGTAACTTTGCTTTCCATAAGTATGATACCACAGCAAAAACTCTTAGCCTAAGAAAGTTCAAACATTATTAAAGAGACAAGTGAACGGCCAGTAAAAATAAGAACAAATAGGCTACACAAATTACAAACATAGATAAATACAACAGAACAATGTTACAAATAAGGTCGGTAGTATTCAGATATAGAAATTTAATAATTAAGTGTAAAAGAAAACTGCATAGTGTTCACTGTATAAATTAAAAAATTGATTCATCTTTGTCAAAAATGTGTTTTGTGATTTGATGAGCATAATGACAGCAGCAGGTATTATTAGGCTCCTGCCCCTTTAAGACCTGATGCATGGATCCAATATAGCCTAATGATTTCTTTCTCAGCTGTTCTCGTTCACTTAAGACACAACAGACTGCTTTTGCCACAATGATTGTCGAGATCGGTATTTTGTCATAATTTTATGTGTATATGCGTCTGTTCAAAGGCAAGGAGTGAATGAGATAGGAAAGATGGTTCAGTTCGGTGTTCGCACGCAGTCAAACGCGCCTCTCTGCATGTGCGAGCTTCATGTTTGTGCGGCTGTGATAGAAAACGGCGTGCGAGTAACGAATCGAGTTCCATTTCGCCTTTTCTTTCGCTAGAATGGTTTAAAATCGCTTGCGTGTGTAAACACCTACAATTGATAAACTTTCACTCTATTATGGTTAAATTTTGCAATTAATCCGCGGATCACATGCGTGCCCAACCGTGGGGCTTGGTCCGTACGGATCAACTACGATCCGTTTAACCACTA
>NW_015558605.1:539253-548413 GCF_001515605.1 Sinocyclocheilus anshuiensis | reverse complement strand
AAAGAAAAAGAAAAGCTTACAGCTGCATGAGTCGTGACTGTCAGGTTAGCCTGATGGGACCAAACTCTCTTTGTGATTTTAAAACGTAAGACCGTACCCAGATTTGAAGACTACAGTAAGATTTAACTTCTACTGTTAATAAGATTTTGGTAGGCTACTATTAGATGGATAGCCTAAATGTCCTAATTCAGATGGGCTAGCTGTGTTTTTATGGTATATCAAAAAGTGTATATTTTTTAAATGTGATTGTTGGTACAGTTTACCAGTTTTTACCATACTTTCAAAACAAAAATTAAAATAGGAAAACTATGCAATATGAAAATAATTGAAGACAAAATGTGTTTTACTGAGAAAAAACAAGATTTGGTTTTTAAAAAGCTTTTTCCAAAAGGTACATCTGGAAAAAGGGGGGTCGTCTTATAATCAGGGTCGTCTTATATTCGGGCCAATACGGTAATTCGCGGATCACATGCGTGCCGAACCGTGGGGCTTGGTCCGTACGAATCACAGATCAACTACGAGCCGTTTAATCACTAGTGAAAACACTATTAATTAGAACAGTAACCAGATCGGCAGTTTAAGACATAAACTTGTAAGCACAAAACACAAGATACTTCTCTTTTCAATATAAATAAGACTTTATTGGATAAATCTAAGACAATATAAACTAATCTAACACATAAACACACGCACTCACACATTCACACAAGTTAGGAAGTGAGGTGAGGAAAGAATGAGTTTAAGAGAATGAAAATGTGAAATCCCAAGTTTACAGCAATATGTGCAATTGCATAGACTTGAACAACCATCAATCACTTCGTTAACCCTCGCATTGAGTTCCTCAATGAGGTTAAAATTTATATTAAATGCACCAGTTCAGCTAGAATCGGGAGGTAATTGCGTTGCTTGTTTAGGAGATTCCCTTGTTGTCATCATTGCAGAAAGGGGTTTCCCAAGGTTGCTAATTGGCTGGCAGTTCAGTAGTCGTTGAAGTGACATCTCGGGAAGCCAATGGTTGGGCGTTGGCTGAAGATGCGAAGTTGTGGGCTGGTTAAAGTTTTGAGGCGGTCACAGACTTGAGATGAACCCGGAGACACGGCGTTGCATCAACTTAACTCGGAACACAAAACTCTCAACAGAAAAGAAAATAAACTGAGGGAAAGAAAGAGAATAAGAGTGTGACGAGACTAGATGGATTTTCTCCTCATGATGTACAAAGCAGCTGGCATGTAAGCCAGAGCACGCTCAAAGAGTGCTAAAAAGCAGCGGCAAAAAGCATGGCAGCATAAAGCAAAAAGCGATGACTAAAAACAATGGCAAAAAGCATAATTTGATGGTGTCCTGAGTATTTAAACCGGGCTGTTGGACACATCCCAAATGGTGTCTTGACCAATTAGACATTGTCTTAGCTCGGGGTGTTGCTATGTGTCTCCTCCCAATACATAAATCGCACAAATGTGAAGAGACATTGCATTTTTATTCCTTCTCCTCAGGCAATTGAATCCATTCAAGCTTCATGTGTGCTAGCAAGTGCATTTGGGAAGTGTTAATTCCAGAGTACAATCAATGCCAAATCATCACGAAGTACACATTTATTTTTCTCTTTAGTAACGTTTCCATGTGGAAAAGTGGCAAGTTTGAGTCAGCGGGGCCAACGTCGGACAACTAACATACAGTCAGACTATCAAGGACTCACCTGCGGCCCAGAAGAGTGTCCCTGGCAGGTGAATAAACCACACTTGATCCTCCAGACATCATGTTTGTTGTTTATGTACACACTGCAAGTTGATGAAAGTCAGAGCCAATCTGCAGATTTGAGATCACAGATTTCATAGAAAATCACGTAGCGTATGCTGGTCACAGACTCTGATAGCTTCAGACAGGGTTTCTTCTGTAACTATTAAAAAATTCGGCAAGTGTACGATGACTAGTGTTTTGAAAAATCTGTTCAGGTTTTAAAAGACGTATAGTGTATTCAAAGAAGTGAAATAAAAAGCGCCCATCCATAATAAAAAAAAGTGTCTCACACAGTTCCGGGGGGTGAACAAAGGCCTCCTGTAACGAATCGATGAGTTTTTGTAAGAAAAATATCCATATTCAAAACATAATAATCACTTTAATGTAGCTTGCGCCAACAGTTGTACACGGAAGCAGCTCCGGGCGGATGACGTATGAGTTCAGCATTGCGTTTGGGTGAACTAACCCTTTAAGTCGTTTATATCTACTTGAATTAAGTGCTGTTAGAGTTGAATGAGTTAGAATTCGTCCGCCGCTTATAAGGGTGCGTTAAATCCAACAAAGGCAAGGCCTAATGTTCCACATCCAAATTTTTAGCAGTTTTTGAAACACCTGTATTCTGTACACACACAAAACAATAATTTCAGACACTCACTCCCACATTTAGATGCGGTGGTAACTTTACAGTGTGCAGGTACTTTACATTGTGTACATGTACTCATTTTTTCAAAGGCGATGCTGCGACATGGATCGGTTGGTTTCTGCAGTGGGGTGATCTTCAAAGAGAACATGGTTCTCACCACGGCCCAGTGCGTTAGGAAGTACAGCGACTTTCAGGTGGCGGTGGGTGAGTGCCATTATGTTTTCAGAGCAATTTCATGAAACACGTTGAACAGTGGTTTCCTAACATGCTACAAAACCATTCCTTACACTCTACAGGTAAAAGGGTGACCTCATTCGAAGCAGGAGAGCAGACGCTTCAGGTAAAGCAGGTGCACATCCACCCGCTCTATGTTGAGGGCAAACCTGACCATGACATGGCTGTAGTAGAGCTGACGCAGAAGATCGTCTTCAAGAAGAGCGTGCTTCCAGCCTGTCTGCCCGAGAGAGACTTCGCTGACAGTGTGCTCATGGCGGGCGACTACATGGGTGCCGTCACCGGCTGGAAGGAAGTTTCCGGTGCAACGGATCTTGAAGGGAACCTCATGTTAAACCACCTGTCCTATGACAAACTGCTGGTTTGCTCGCAGCGCCACTCTGGTCAGGTTGGTGGACGTGTCAGTATTTTATGGGGGTTCCCATGGTCACGAAAAACCATTTTGATAATTGTTTCCTCATTATCAACCTTGTTATCATGCACTCATGCAATTGTATATTATCAAAACATAAAACTATCCATGGTCTTGGTGTAGAGGACTCTCAGAATAATAGTAAAACTTAGTAAACGTACAGGTGGATCGACCTAGGGTTTCTAGGGCTGCGCAATTAATCGAATTTCTAATCGTGATTACAATTAGGGATGCCACAATTACGTAATCGTTCAAAGCGGCAATTAATCGTTCAAAGTTCGCTCATGTTATTATCCGTGCTTAAGATGCATTTTTTTTTTCTTTCTACATGTTATTTTAAGGGTTTTTCACATTATTTTAATTGTAGTTTTCGTATAACATTATAATACCACTCATATTTTTACTTTTAATTAATTGTTCCACTTATGTTATTCTGCACGCTTAAGATGCGGTTTTTTTTCTTTCTACATGTTATCTTAAGGGTTTTTCCCATTATTTTAATTTGTTTTAGTATAACATTATAATACCACTCATATTTTTACTTTTTTATAATTTAAAGAA
Organism: Sinocyclocheilus anshuiensis; assembly: GCF_001515605.1. Lineage (NCBI taxonomy): Eukaryota > Metazoa > Chordata > Actinopteri > Cypriniformes > Cyprinidae > Sinocyclocheilus > Sinocyclocheilus anshuiensis. Next base: position 544,826 of record NW_015558605.1, on the reverse strand, counting down.
GAAACCAACCCGATGTATGTTTGACATTTGAGGCTTAATACTATAGAAAAGCACTATAGTATTAAAAAGAGTGTTTTCAGCTTGTTTATTTTCATATAAAAATACGGCATGCAGTTGCATCAAACAGTGGTATAAACATCATTCAATGTAAATTGTGATAATCATAATTAATAATCGCAATTACAATTTCAAGGGAATAATCGACAATTATGATTTTTGTCATAATCGTGCAGCCCTACTTTCTTCAGTAGCCAGAGTTTTTCCAGTGCAGTAAAATTCTTGGCAACATTGCTAAAAAAACAAAAACGGGTCAATGGGTTAAAACTCTAAAGGGCCGACAATGGATGATGGTGAGATGCTACAGAGATGATGACTAACAAAGAATCAAAACATACGAGTTAGCTAGCTTTGGGCAACAACTGTCACAGCCAGGGTCAATATTTGCATTTGCAGGTATTAAAAACATCTCAAAAAGTCTGAATTTTTGCGCTTCCACAAATGAAGGCCTCAAAAAGTATTTAAAAGTCTTAAACTCATATTGTGCGTGCGTACTCAGCAAAAAAACGATATCTTCCTCAGTATTTTCATCTTGTTTTCTGAGTTTATGATTAAAACAAGTACAAATATCTGCCAGTGGGGTGTGAAAATATTTGTCTTTTGAATCAAGTTGATTTTTCTGAGCTCATTGGCAGATATGTGCTTGTTTTCATCATAAGCTCACTTCAGTTTGATAAGGTAAAATTATTCCTTATATATTCTTTACTTGTAGTCTTAAAGAATTTGGTCTTAAATTTACTTTGATATAACCCTAGAAACCCTGGATTAAGCTCTTTTAACATGACTAGAAAACATTAAACTGTATGGAAAAACGTCTCAGGTTACTTATGTAACCATGGTTCCCTGAGTAGGGAACGAGACACTGCGTCCTCTAGGGGTCGCTATGGGAAACCTAGAGGACGCAGTTCGAAGTTCCCATGAAAGGGAACATCTCAGGTTACTTATGTAACCATGGTTCCCTGAGTAATGAACGAGACACTGCGTCCTCTAGGGGTCGCTATGGGAAACCTAGAGGACGCAGTTCGAAGTTCCCATGAAAGGGAACATCTCAGGTTACTTATGTAACCATGGTTCCCTGAGTAGGGAACGAGACACTGCGTCCTCTAGAGGTTTCCCTTAGCGACCCCTAGAGGACGCAATTCGAAGTTCCCATGAAAGGGAACCTTGGATTTCCGAAGCCCCTACACAGATAGATAAGGAGTGGAGCCTAGACAGCTTTTCAGGTCTGATTGGTTTGATTAATATTGATGTCTTGGGATTACCTGGTGCACAAATTGCTCAAAATAAAAGGGGGGGGGGACAGAGGAAAGGAATATACAGCATGAACATCAAAGATATTTAAAGTAGATGCATATAACTGAGTGCTTTTATTTTGTCTTCAGGTCACCAACAAAATGGCGTGTACTATGCCTCGAGCTAAAGCAGACTGCATCTTGGGACATGGCAGCCCTTTGCTCACGCTGTACAGAGAGGTGTTCTTCCTCACCGGCATAGTCAGCCAGCCTTCAGGAACCGACTGCAAGAACGGTTATGTCTTTCAGAAAGTGTCCCGCTTCTTGCCATGGTTAAACACATTCATGCGCCCATAATGGAAGAGAAAAGAATGAATGCACAATACATTTCTAACCTGTTTTTGTTTTAGTTGACATTTACGTTTTCTAAAATTTGTTGTGTATAAGTGGGAACAAAGGCAGAGTTCGTCAGAGGGGGGTATTCCAGAAAACAAGGTTAACTTACATGTACCCTGAACTCTTGGTTTGATGAGCCCAAAACTTGTTTACTCGGGGTGTGACTGTTAATACGGCTTTATAATTTAGCTTAGCCATTTTGCTTACGTGTCTGACAAGGTGAGATATATCAATGAGTCACACTATGAGTCCTGTAGGAAATAAAGACAACCTTTTAATTGAGTAGCTGTCAGCATGTGAGATGAGAAAATGTTGGTTTTAAGATTTGTAAGGTAAAATAAAATGAGCATTCGATCATGTTATAATAATGCTTTTTGATGTTATGCATAATCCATGCCGTCACGGCCACTGGAGCCTCATGAAAAGGTGCCCTGCTGAAAAAAAAAACCCCAAAACAATATAAACCATCACAGAAATTCTAATGGTTTCCACTACAAATACCCTTACAAACTATCAACTTTTAACCATTAAAACCATTAAAAATGGTTTCCTGTAGTGTGACTTGGGACTTGTTCCATTAGGTATTGGTGGTTTTAACAAGCCACCAATAGAAGGTGACCAGTTACTAGTAGAGACCAATAGGCACCATTACAGTTTCCATTAAACTCAGTATAATATCCATAATAACTGGTAAAGCCATTACAAATTCTGTGATGGTGTCTATGGTTTATTTTAGCCGGGGGATGCGCATGCGGTGAAGCTGTGAGGTATGTGAGCAGTATGTGTTCAGAAAGTAGGATATTAGAACTACCGTACTTAAATACCCTGAACGTTGCATCAATTTTTCTGGAAAACCCCCCTCAGAAGTGATCCGATTCGTGCTGTAGGTCCTGAACTTTTCCTGTGGTAGATTAGCAGAGGCTGAGAACGTTTTCACATTCTGATTACAAACGCATTTTGTTTTCTTTGAAATAGCATGCACTGATTAATCTTTCAGAGTAACACAATGAATGTGTAATAAAGGGGTCTTGATACACATTTTTTTAATTATTTAATTTCCTGACATGCATTGTTAGTCAGGTTTTTTTTGTGTGTGTACCAAATCACTGCTAAATTAGATGTATATGACCATTGTATTACTAACTGACCATGAGTAGTGCAGATGGCATAAATAAGAAACTAAAGCCAATTACAGCTAGCTTTCTATAGACAATTTTAAGCTTGACTTTGGAAATGAATGCGCCAACAAAAACTGAACGTCTGCTTGAGTTAACCTTGACTATGTATTTTATCATAAATAATGGTGTGTTTATTGGACAAGTGACTCCTGGACATAAATAAAAAATAGTATTAAATAAGAGAGAAACTGAAGTCTGTCTTAAGATGCTGATATTTCACACACAAACTCAATGACACCCTCAAGCTGCCATGCTGGCAAGTAACAATAAAGCCTTCCTTATACATTAACATGTGCATCTCTCAGTTTAGGACATGTATAAGTATATTGTCATCATACGTCATTATACCTCAAACATTTCAGGGTGTTCTGAATCAATGTATTTTGTCAAGTGACGTGAACTTCAATACAAATGTCTGGTGCTGATGTACTTTAATAGTGTTTCACAACACTTCACTGCAATTATAACAATATAACAGTTACCTAAGAAGGTAACAGAACAGACAAAGGAAAGGAAGTGACGTGTGGCCAAATATGGTCACCCATACTTTGAATTTAATACTCTCCAAGTTCATTATAGCCACCAAGACCACTCACTGACTCGCATGACAGTTTTCTTGTCAAGAATTATGTCCATAAATGCTGTTCTTTATCCCAATGGCCAGCAGTTATGGCTCTCCGCTCTATTCGAAGGAGTCAAGGTGTTTTTCTGTCACTCCAAAGCAGTTCTCTGATTGCTTCTCTCTACGTTAGTTTTCAATGGAATAAGTCATATTCATCCTAAATAAAAGATTTGGCAACTTCAGCAAAAATACACTGACGTGTGGATAATCTTTTGTTGAACTTCAATAGTCGGACCTATATTCATTGTCTTTTACAGCTGATTCCACGGAGTAAATCAGAACCTGAAGGCCATGGGAGAAGTTAAGGTCTTTGTTTTAGTGAATTAGTTCCTGCATGAATGTAGTTGAACACCTTTATAAGAACTTAGCTGATGTCTTCTTACCAAAAATCAAAACAAAATCCAGCTCAGTCTATGTTTATATTTGTCATTATAGCATTATAGAATTAAAGCTGAAACGACAGCATATGTAGCACTGTTATTTCCCACAAAAACAAAAAAAGTTATTTAGACCCATCTCTCTTGTTCTTTTTGGCCAATCAGAGCACACCTCGCTTTTCAGACCCATGAGCTTTGTAAAAATTGACGTGTTTCAGAAAGGCGGGGCACTGCAGGAACTTTCCCCATGAACTAGGGACTTTGGGCCGGTACTCGGTGTGTTTCCACCTTAGGAACCAGGATCTAAATAAAGTTCTGGGTAAAAATTTGCCCTGCTCACGAGGTAGTACTTTTTCAAAGGTCTGGAACTTTCGGGGGCGGGACTTGGGCGCTGAGCATGCTGATTGGTTGAGTACATGCCGCATTGTATTTCAACCATCAGTCGCATATTTTTTTTTTAAATATTACTGTCATTGCGTCATGAAATGTAGTTTTAAAAGTATTTCAGGCGAGAATGTAGTTGTTTAAAACTCAAACCTGCGGTTTATTTATAAAGACAGCGCCTTTTTGAAAATGTGTGTCGCTGATTTCGGAGATGTGAGCTCCAGGCGATCAGCGGGCGCTCAGTGCTCATGTTTCCCGACGAGAGCAGCCTCAACTCGGCTAGTCCTTCTGACATTTGCCGCTGGCTCCGATGTCTCTGTAGTGGTTAAACATGAGATATAATTCATTTTGGGTAAATCTAACAGACAATCTTTGGTCTTTATTCTATTAATATGTTAAAATGAAAAGAGGCAATATTGTTTGATATAATATTTTGTTTCATTGTAATGTATGTACGTTCCCTGAACTACATTTCTGGGCTATTAATATGTTTAAATGAAAACGAAAAGAGGCAGTGCTGTTTGATATCATATTTCGTCTTATTGTAAATACAGTGAGGAAAATTGCAGTAGCCAAGGCGAGCTGACTGGCGTTATCAAGTACGCTGCTGTTTGCCGAATTACCGGATGTGCGTCGTCCCGTCCGCGGGAGTTCACACAGTCGAACTTGCGAAGTCCGAACTACCGAGGATGCAAGTCCGAAATTTGCATACTTGGTATCTAGAAACGTGCGCAGACCTACGTCACCAGACTATTTGCATAATCTTCTCTGTACTTTAGACCGCGATGGAAACGCAGACAGCAACAGGTCTGGGGGAATAAAATAGGTAGTAGTGCTGGGCGGTATACCGGTTCATACCGAATACCGGTGTTTATTTTTGTTATGATATGAATTTTTAAAATACCGCAATACCGGTGTATGTCTCTTAAACATTGTTCGGAACGCGACGCTGTTTGAAAGGGGTCCCTTTTCACTGTTGCACTGTGGTGAGGGAACAGCTGTATGTGTTACTAAGCGTGAAAGTTCAGAAACTGAAGCTGTAGAACTAATAGAACGTGATGACACACAAGAACTCATCCACAATATCCACACTGACCGCCACAAATATCCACCGCCCCCTGCCATCAGCTCCCGCGTCTCACACACACACGAGCGCGACTTTAGCACTAGATTTAGCAACTTTCAGACCCTTTTAGCGGCTTTTTTCCATCGAATATTCATACTGACAAACCTAGCGACTTGAAACCTGTCGCTTGCTGATTGTTTGGAATTATAAATATGAGCGTAGTTCGTTTGTTAATATCACATGCACTTTTTTGTTTTTTTT
>NW_015558605.1:534254-539110 GCF_001515605.1 Sinocyclocheilus anshuiensis | reverse complement strand
AGAATAGGGCATTCTAAGTCAATATACTGCAGTATTTCCTCTCTCAATCAGTAGAAAATATGGTTAACACCCGGTCATGCATGAAAAAAAAAAAATACCGTCATGTACCGTGAAACCGGTATAATTTTGAAAAATACCGTGATATAAATTTTTGGTCATACCGCCCAGCACTAATAGGTAGGTAGAGGACAGAATGGGATTCAGGGATCTCCTCAGAATGACTGCAGCAGAATTTGAGGTCCTGCTCACAAAAGTAGCACTATTAATTACCAAAATAGACACCAAAATTAGGCTTGCCATCACTGCCAAGGAGAGGCTTGCCATTACTCTGCGATTTTTGGCAACAGGTTTGAAAATACATTATATATATATATATATGTATATGAGCAATATCACTCTCGTACTCGAGCGATACCGGCTCTATATCAGCGGCTGTGATTAGGCCAGAGGCATGAGGCCGCAGTTTTCACACACAGGTCCAGATATTTAGCTTGCCAAATATCTCACGGGCATCAGTGACATGTCGTGACTGTCGCTCGTATGAACAAGCACCAATTTGGCTCCAATTTGTTGCAATTTTCACAAAACTTTTAGCAATTGAAAATCAGAGCAAAAATTGTGTGTGCGGCGCCCAGCATATTTCTGTCAGAGAGCTCTCGGATTTCATCAGAAATATCTTAATTTGTGTTCAGAAGATGAATGGAGGTCTTACGGGATTGGAACGACACGAGGGTGAGTAATTAATGACAGAATCTTCATTTTTGGGTGAACTATCCCTTTAATCAGGTTAGTTGAATAGATGAATTGAAGGCAGATGAAGTCTGGGATAGACTAGCACACACTGTATAAAGGTCCTAGATCGTGCTATTTTCACAACTTACAACTTTTTGTAAAAACTGTTTATTGAAAGTTTTTTTTCTTGGTAGTAAGACGTTTTGCCATCTGAACTTTCGTTATGTTGTTTTGTTTTATTTTTATTATGTAGCCTTGTTTTTACGCCGTCAACATTTAAATATGTCGCTACCCTGACTAAGGTCTACTACATTTTTATTTATTACATTTATTGCTATTACATTTCTATTACATGTTGGAATGAGATCTCTTAGGAAAAAATATCAGAATGTGTAAACATTTTTTACATCTTTATTACAACACAAACTCTTCAGAATATTGTTAAGTTATTATTCTCGGTAATGCACAAATCTTTATATTCTCTTTGTTTAAACTCGTAGAAATGTTTTCTCTGCTGTTATTTACTTACTAATCTATTTATTTGGAAATATCACTGTGCCACCCTCTGGCTGCATTATGCAAGGACACTTTACCTCTGCCAAAATTACATCACCATGCGTTCAGCAAAAAATTAAGTAAAATTTGCAATACAATTAATCATAATCTATTGCTAAAACCCAGAATCTGCCCTACCTGAATGTAAAAAAAAAACCTTTAAATATTTGCTGTGCCTAATTGTATAAATGTTTTTTTCTCTTGTGTTTATTTTCTACATTCTATTCAACCAAGTTGGTGCCTTTTTTAAATATAGCATATTTTAACTGAATAAAAAGGTTTGTAAACAGACAATAGGATGGGGGTTGGAGGGGATTCCGGGGCTTGTTTGTGGTGAATGACACGGGAGGCGGGGCTTGTCTGTGGTGAATAACACGGGAGGCGGGGCTTGTCTGTGGTGAATAACACGGGAGGCGGGGCTTGTGAAGCGCTGATGGATCGAATCAAACAGCTGAGAACGTGCGTGTAAAGCCTGAGGGCACGCAGCATTAGATGCATTGAAAGAAGAAACGCAGGGACACAGCAGCGCGTTACAACATTTACCCACGAAAACCAAGCTTCTGCGGCACACACATGAAAGATGGTTTGATGAGGACGCCTGGTATTTGATTTCTCTGTCACATCTGATGAACAGAGCGCGGAGCAGCCACAAAAGCAGCATTTTGTCACGGTTTTTATTGTTGATGTTTGGCCTCGCTTATTAACTCCCGACTAAACGAACGATTTAGGGAGAAAATCAAATAGCCATTTTTTAAATAGCGCGAAGTGGAAGAACTGCGCGAGCCTTCGCCGTGAAAATCAACTGCAGGAGCAGAAATGTGAGCATTTTTCACGCGACCAGCGACCACATCTGATGCTTAATCGATAAAGGTACGTACGCGTACTCTGCATTGATTAATAATGCATGCAAAAAAAAGCAGTTTTATAATAATGTTTTTTTACGTGCTTTAAAGGGAGAAAAATTGGATCTGAGCAAATGCAGAAAGGGATGATTTGAAATATTATCAGTCAAATTAATTGGCATCAATGCACTGAAACCAGTGACATGTTTAATTAACAGGAGCGGAAAACATTCATAGCCAACCATTGAAAGCGTGTTTCGTGCATTTAATTCGATCAGCCATGTTTTTTGTGTCTCAAGTCCTGCATCTTGAAGATTTGGCATGCTGTAGGGTTGAGCTTACTTGGCAAACTTAACTCTCCAAGAACTGATGGAATGATGGCATTATATTTGCTGTAATAAACCCCAAACAATCCTCTGTCAACAACAACAACAAAATGCACCATTGCTGTTATTTATATTCACATATTTGGAAAAACATCAATAATTTTAACATTTAAAACTATATAAAAATGAAAATGTATACAAAATAAGACTCAAAATGAAGTAATGTATACTGTTTTTTTTATTATTCGTAATGATTTCGCACCAGAAAGAAACTGTGTATGAAAAAAGTTGTATTTCATTAGCACACATTACATTTTTTGCATGTCCTTCTTACTAATGACTATAACCTTATATTACAATTTATAACCCACACAACTATCATAGACATACTATTACCATGATAGTCTTCGTTAATCTAGACAAACTTTGCATCATTAAAAGGATTTAGGAATCTCGCTTCAATAAGGCCTTTCGCACTGTGGGAACCTTTTCATAGTACCAGAACTAATTGTGGAACTACCCACTTTTTGGCGTTTTCGCACCGCCGGAACTGGGAGCGATTTTAGTACCGGACTGCCTTTTTCGAGAACCAAATTAGCTCCTACTCCGGAGCAGGGTCTAACCAGCACAACTGGTACTAATCGTGACGTAAGTAGACGTAAGTAGACATTGATTGGCAAAACGCCCTCACCCGCCATGATTTAAAACGCAGTGTAAACATACTGTAAACATTGTGTCAACTTATTTCGCAAGTATGGAGAACAGTAATAGATGGACGGACACTGAAGTGCAGGCACTTGTAGCAAATGTAGCACTGCCAGTTGTCGTTGGAGATTCTTAGTCCTCCTTTCCGTTCTTTCAATCGCTTTACGTATACGTCGACTTTCCATGTCCATTATTGTGAAACCCGCGAGACACAACAAAAACAGCTCCGATCACAGCGTCCTCCATCCTCCTGTTGTTAACGTTGTTCTTCTTTGTTTCCGTTGTTGAACGCCACGCACAAATGACGACGCTGTCGACCGGCTTATGTCACTTAGTACACACTCTCGGTGCGAATGCAACCCATTAAATGGTACTGGGAAATAGTTCGTGCAAAATCGTCCCAGTACTTTAGTACTGTACATTTAGTTCTGGAACTAAAGCAGTGCGAAAGGCCCTTCTAGTAGACTTTTTATAATTAATAGATTTCCTAAGTGCAAAATCAACATATCATCTTAACACTAATTATTAAGTCCAAACACTTGTGTAGTTGTTCATGACTCCAATGACTTCACTCCCGTTGGTAGTTGCTCCCAAAAGTCACTTTTCTCAACGTTGCTGGACACCCCAACATCCGGTCGCTGAATTCGCCAGCAAGTCAATGAGATCACGGTGCTTTGCTGCTGTTGGTGTAAACTGGGCTTAACTCACAAGGTTAATTGATCCACAGAGTGACAATATAATTGATGTGACCTGCAAATGAGCAATAGAAAACTGACTGTGCAAATCGCCATTCCAGACTTTTTGATGCCCATACCTAAATCAGTCATTGGTCTAGATCAGGGTTCCTCAAATCTTGCGCTGGAGGGCCAATGCGCTACAGAGTTTAGCTCCAACCCTTATCAAACTCGCCTACCTGTGATTTTCTAATGATCCTGAAGACATTGATTAGCATGATCAGGTGTGTTTGATTAGGGTTAGAGCTAAACTCTGCAGGAAAGTGGATCTCGTGGGCCAGATTTGAGGATCCTTGGTCTAGATCAGGGGTGGGCAAACTTGGCCCTTCCAGGTCACTTTCCTTCAGAGTTTAGCTCCAACTCTAATCAAACACACCTGAACCAGCTAATCATTGTCTTCAAAACTACTAGAAAGCTACAGGCAGGTGAGTTTTTATCAGGGTTGGATGAAATCTCTGCAGGAAAGTGGCCTGGAAGGGCCGAGTTTGCCCATCACTGGTCTAGATCATTAGGGCCTTTCGCACCGCTTTAGTTCCAGAACTAAATGTACAGTACTAAAGTACTGGGACGATTTTGCGCGAACTATTTCCCAGTACCATTTAAAGGGTTGCATTCGCACCAACAGTGTGTACTAAGAAGTGACGTAAGCCGGTCGACAGCGTCGTCATTTGTGCACGGCGTTCAACAACGGAAACAAAGAAGAACAACGTTAACAACAGGAGGATGGAGGACGCTGTGATCGGAGCTGTTTTTGTTGTGTCTCGCGGGTTTCACAATAATGGACATGGAAAGTCGATGTATACGTAAAGCGACTGAAAGAACGGAAAGGAGGACTAAGAATCTCCAACGACAACTGGCAGTGCTACATTTGCTACAAGTGCCTGCACTTCAGCGTCCGTCCATCTATCGCTGTTCTCCATACTTGCGAAATAAGTTGACACAATGTTTACAGTATGTTTACA
>NW_015558605.1:533358-533706 GCF_001515605.1 Sinocyclocheilus anshuiensis | reverse complement strand
GTCGACGTATACGTAAAGCGATTGAAAGAACGGAAAGGAGGACTAAGAATCTCCAACGACAACTGGCAGTGCTACATTTGCTACAAGTGCCTGCACTTCAGCGTCCGTCCATCTATCGCTGTTCTCCATACTTGCGAAATAAGTTGACAACAATGTTTACAGTATGTTTACACGGCGTTTTAATTCATGGCGGGTGAGGGCGTTTTCATACGCGTTTGGCCAATCAATGTCTACTTACGTCACGATTAGTACCAGTTGTGCTGGTTAGACACTGCTCCTGAGTAGGAGCTAATTTGGTTCTCGAAAAAGGCAGTCCGGTACTAAAATCGCACCCAGTTCCGGTGGTGC
>NW_015558605.1:517996-533348 GCF_001515605.1 Sinocyclocheilus anshuiensis | reverse complement strand
GCTGTTCTCCATACTTGCGAAATAAGTTGACAACAATGTTTACAGTATGTTTACACGGCGTTTTAATTCATGGCGGGGGAGGGCGGTTTCATACGCGTTTGGCCAATCAATGTCTACTTACGTCACGATTAGTACCAGTTGTGCTGGTTAGACCCTGCTCCGGAGTAGGAGCTAATTTGATTCTCGAAAAAGGCAGTCCGGTACTAAAATCGCACCCAGTTCCGGCGGTGCGAAAATGCCAAAAAGTGGGTAGTTCCACAATTAGTTCTGGTACTATGAAAAGGTTCCTGCGGTGCGAAAGGCCTTATTGGTTCCCAACCACGTTCCAGGATCCTCCAGCACTAGACATTTAGCATGCCTACCATTTCAGGTCTTTGAGCCTCTACTAATGAGCTGATGATCTGAATCAGACCACTAGTCGAAATGAAGCGTTGACAGGGCCAAATAATTCCTGCCCATTTTTGCAATATTTGACAAGTTAAGTGCAAACTGAGTTACTAAAAGATGTAAGAAAGCCATTTTAGCAACTGGACAGTTTAAAGGGGACATAACACACAGTTTCACCCAATCTCATGTTAATCTTGAGTACCTATAGAGTAGTATTGCATCCTTTATATCTCCAAAGAGCGGTAGTAACTTAGTAAGCAACCACGTTTTTTGTTTTATTTTGGACAATCTCTGTTCCGAACTTGATCACAAATTGCACTGTGATCATTTCCCAAAATGACATTTGTGTGGATATGTTAGGAACTGTGTAAACAGGATAATGGGGGTCCGAGACGGGACAAGACAAATGCAAAGAGGAGAGGAACAGATGTGCTAGCTGAGAAAATACTGGTCCCTACTGTTTGCAATGCTCAAAATATTAGAGGAAAGTTCTAAATACTGAATTGGAGGTGGGGTTTATATGAAGGGAACTGGCTGTCTTCAGAAAAGTTTTGACGACATTTTATTTCATCTTACCTCTGTGTAGACCAGTGTTAATTTCGTTGACGAATAATTTTCGTCAACGGCATTTTTTTCACCGATGATAACGGAACTAAAACTCTTTTTGAATGACAAAAATGTATGAAAATCTATTGCACGTCTCATAGAACGTTTAAAAATGTCAATATGTGGGAGTAAGAGAAGAGCAGACATATGGATAAATCTGACGAACTCAATTCGGTTCGGTCCGGTTTCCGGCATACACACACGGAAAGCACAGCGCGCGAGTACTCTTTCGTGTCGCATGAACAGAGAACTACACACAAAAGGATGTCGAATAGTCCGTTTTGACGAGTATTCACGTAAACACAGTTGATTGTCTTAAGTGAACGTAAAGGCATGTTGTGTGTCACCGCAGTTAAATCGGTGTCTATCATGATAAAACCTTAATATCAAAACTATATAATGAGTTTGGAAATTTTATAGAAATGCTTAATAAATGCATTACACTGTAACTAAACCCATTCGATTTTAGCCGACTAAATTTACTGTAGATTATTTAGTCGACTGAAATCTTATGATATTTAGTCAACTAAAACGAAAAACAATTCAGATGACTAAAAGGAAATGGCATTTTAGTATAAAACTAACTGCTTTGTGATAACCAAGGAAACACTATATTGCTGTCAGAGAGTGAATTTGCATTTTTAGCATTATTTGACAAAGCTGAAATCAGGTCGTTCTTGTTTTGCTTTAAATCCTAAAATTATACAATCTAATTCAAATAAAAAAAACCTGCTCATGCTACTTTGTTGGATCATGATTATAAAGTGACTTTAAACAATCACCAGAACCATTCTTGATCAAAGACAATTTAAGTGAAAATTTTCACACCACACCAAGTTGCCCATGTAATTCTTCATAATTACAAATAAGCTATTCAAACCACGTAAGAATTTATTTTTGAGTTGATATGTCAGGCCAATTTTGGTTTTAGCTATAAAGCACAGGCTCGCATGATGAATCCTCAGTGCCAGCCATGCAGCAGAACTGGTGAGAGCTGGATCCTTGTTATGTAAGAGGAGTCGTCGAAAGCAGCACAAAAGAGTGGGAGCAGACTGGATGGGGGTGCTTTCACAAGCCTGTCGCAGGAGAGGGCTAAGCATGGCTTTCATCGCACACATACACGTTCCCCAAATCACGCCATTTCCTACACCACTATAAATGAGAAAAACGTAAGAGACGTGTATGATACTTCATGTTTAGATGCTGTAACATGTTCAAACCTAGTGCGTGACGAGCAGTTATTCTGTCCTCGTTGGCTGTGTTTTGGGATTGATTGTGTTGAGCTACACCCCTCGTTCACACTCAATCACAGTGCTTTCTCTGTTTGCACACTTGCAGTGCGGTGCAGCTGAAGAGAGCGACACATACCTTATATATTCATGACTACCATCGTGCTTCACTTGGGCTGAATAAATGTGTGCGCGGGGCTGCCAGGGTGCAACGTTGTAAAAATAGTAACAAGCAATTAATAAAATGCGATGTCCTTTGTTGTAGTCGTGGCTGATTATGTTAAAAACCTCTGATTAAAATGTAAGGGATGTTTTTGCGTTTTATAACTGGCTGCAAAAAGCATCACTACATGGTTGCTTTGTCTCAATTTCTGTAACACAGACACCGAAAGAGAAACACTGTTCCTCTTGTATATTACATACAGGGATGTTTGAATGACGGAAGTCATGAAAATACAAAGTATTGGTTCTGCAGCGCATTACGAGTGTGTGTTAGAGCCCTGTTGTTGAAGAGCTGAGGATCGTGAACACCCCCCACATCTCTTTCTGCCTCTTGCTGTTACCATGGCAATCACTGCACAATTACTCATGACATCAGCTTTTCCCTTTTTTCCCACACGGAGTGACATGGAAAAAAATAAACTCTGCAGAGTTCAACTTTAAAGAAACCACATCGCTGTTTTGTCTATTTTTTTGCCAAGTAAGAGGCGTGGTCAAATCTCAGGTGAACCTTTCTTTAAAATCAAGTAGCAAGATGCATCTGCTTAATTTTTTTTTTTACTTAGTTGATTCATCTGAGTCACGCATTGAGGAATCTTATTTCACTTGATCTTTTGACACATATGAAGTCGTTATACTATAAAAATGTATTAAAGCAATAACCCCCGTGAAGCCGTGGTTTACGGTGAATTTATAACAGCTAAGGGGCGTTGTTACGACGCGAAGTGGAGTGCTTAAAACCCCCTTAGCTGTTATAAATTCACTGTAAACTACAGCTTCCCGGGACTTAATGCTTTTATAAAATGGATATTCCATATACGCAGTACAATTTCACAAAATAAAACAGAGGAAATAAAGTGTAATGATATTAATAAAAACAGTATTCTTCCACCAAACAATGTAGTTCCTCAGAATCAGTTGTGGTTCCAACAAAGTGGTTGCAGAGCAACACACAAACGTAAACAAAGGTGTGTGTTTGTAGAGTAATTTACAACAGCTTCGAACGTGGCTCAACCAATCAGAATCAAGGACCGGAACTCTCCGTTTTATAATGTTATTTTTAAAACTCAAAACTTTGTTAGTCCAAAAACATTTTATTGAAACTAACTTGCTAAAATAACTAATTTTCCACTTCCTTTATTTTTCTGCTTCAGAAACAGATCAACTGCTGCCTAGTTGTTTTAATGATAGTTTAGTTGCATTTTTAAACATCAGCTGACAATGAGAGAAAAGCATCTTGAACATTAAAAAAACCCCAAAATGAATGTTTAAATAAATCGTGAAATAAATTAGGATTTATAATAAAATAGATATGGATATGTGGTATCTTAAAAGAGGAGTAACAACACTTTTTTGGAATTTGGTGGTCAGGTATTTTCATTGTGGCAATGCTGTATTTTTTGATTCATACATACAATCAACAAATGAAGAGTTCATTTGCAAAAACCGATAACTTTTTTTTCTTTTCAGAAATCTTGTTTTTTTTTATTGCGCATTCCAAGTAATATCAATCAAACTGCAGTTGGGTTGTTTTGATTAAGTAATAATAACTTAAAATAATGTTCTTTTTAGCAACATCATATGACCCCTTTGTGTATTTGGTGTAATGAAATGTGTTTATGCGGTTTAAAGTTCAAAAAACACATTATTTTCCACATACTGTACATTATTGTTTCTCCTCTATGCCCCGCCTTTCTGAAATGCGTCGATTTTTTGCAAAAATAACAAGGGAGCTTGTCGGCTTCTGCAGTAAAATGTGAACTCGCGATGCCTTGAAAGTGGACAAAACCGGCTTTTTTGACAGAACGTGTTTAGGGTTCAGATCGCGCTAAATGTGGAGAATAATGCACGGCAATCAGCTCTTTTTTTTTAAGTGGCGTTTATCGGTTTTTGCAAATGAACTCTTCAAATAAAACACAAGGCGGCAAGTTGTGCATAAAATATATATCAGAGACTTAATGTTCAGAATGAATGTTATTGTAATATTGCTGCACACTATCAGGTTTTTTGTGACAATAACCGGCTGATTACACATTGTCTCTTATTTAAAGGGGTCATATGATACTGCTAAAAAGAACATTATTTTGTGTATTTTCTTTGCAACTTTACAGATCTTCTTTATGCACCAAGAGCTTGTAACACTCCAAAGAGAAAGGAAAAAATGAAATTGCGTCATATGACCCCTTTAACATAAGCAATGTTTACAGCAGTCAGTGTAAATTCTCCAAAAATTAACTTTGTTGAAAACTGACACATTTATGGATGATAATTCAGAAATTTGAACTTGGCAGGATGATCATTATTAATTTAACGAGCATTTCTTTATTCAATCTTGCATGCTTTGCATGTGTTGACTTCTGGTTGTAGTTTTTACCGTACTACACCAAGGTTTAGATACGCATATGAAGGGAAAGTGGAGCATATAATAAGACTAAGCACTACAGTAATGCGCAATGCTTTATGAGCGATCAAACATGTAAAAATGCTATCAATAACTGAATCATAAAATATTTTATCTGCTTTTCAACACACACACAGGCTTGTCAGTAAACAGCAGTTATGATTGGCTAATGCCATTGCATATGAAATAGAAGTAACACCCCCTCGCTTTTCCACGTGAGTAAGTGTTTTTAAAAAAAAAATCTATATAAAGACATCATCATTAACAGACAGAGCTTTATAAAATTGTTTACTTAAGGTTTGTGATGCAGCTGCTGTCAGGTCCAATACAGCTGGCTCTTTCAACAAACGTTTCTTTGCGAACTCTCTGTTGCACTGTGAATTTGAAAGAAATTGAACTGGCATCTGATCACTGTATCCAGTGTAGACAGGTGTCAGTGATTATAATGGACTCTATTTGCTTTTGATGCAATGCTCAGACTGTTAAGCGACTGATGGCAAGTTTTTTTTTATCATGAGGAGGACATTTTAAAGCGGTCATGACATGAGAAATCAATAAGTCTTTGTACCATTAAAACATCCTTCAAGTTTCATAGCTTAAAATGTCCTCATAAACAAAGCGTTCATTTAAGCAAGCTCTGAAAATGGCTTGTTTGGATGTTGGGGATTTGTGACATCACATGGGCAAATACATTCGCATATGACCGCCTCCTTTAACAATGTCCTTACTACGTTTCTGTACCTTGATCGTGGTAGTACCCTTGCTGTCTATGGAGGGTCAGAAAGCTCTCAGATTTCATCAAAATATCTTAATTTGTGTTCTGAAGATGAACGAAGGTCTTATGGGTTTGGAACGACAGGTGGGTGAGTAATTATTGACAGAATTTAGATTTTTGGGTTAACTAACCCTTTAAAGAGGGGCCATCATCACACAATTAAATCTGCGCAAAGAATCATGGGAGTTGTGTCCATCAGGTGTACCTTTCAGAATCCTTAATTCTAAAGGGCCCTTTCAAGTGGCCAGATTTAAACACTTTGGTTTGGAATGACCCTTCATTATGGCGGCCATGATTGTTCTCAGTCTGAAGTGCACTACATAGATAGATTTATCCCATTTGGGACACAGCGTCTGTCTTTATGAATCATTGGCTCATTGGATTTGTTAAAAAAAATTGTTTAATTCATTAATGAAACGCCACAGTGTGTTCCTCGGACAGCCAACATTTCTGCTCTGGTTTTATTTTAGTTTGTGAAATTGAGCAAAAGCTGACAATATTGTTTATAAAACTTAATATTAATTTCTAGTTTATTGAACTTATAAAATATATATCAATTGTGCCTGAATTGTTCCTGAATTGGTCAATATCAATTCAGGAAAACAACAACATTAATATATAAGATAAAAACCCATACAGGGCCATTTTTGCTCTCATATCTTGAATTTTAGGGGCATATAACTGTATTTTAATAGGCTAAATCATGCAGTCAGTCATCATCCTGCATCCTGTTCATCAGCAACTGCATCAATTTATGGTGACGTACAGGTTAGGGTGGGTGCATTAAATGAGATAATTTTAATACGTTATCCTGGAAGACCTTTGCGACAGTCAGATTTGAGGACCGGAACTAACTGGTGTGTGTGTGTGTGTGTGTGTGTGTGTGTGCACCTGGTATGTTCCCACAAGTATAGTAATACCAGTTAATTTTGACCTTGTGGGCCTTGACTTTTACCTCGACTTTTTTTTTTTGGTCCTCATGAGAAAACGAGCTTAATTCATACAGAATTATGTTTTTTGAAAATCTAAAATAGCAGAAAGTTTTGTGTGATGGGTAGGTTTAAATGTAGGGTTAGGGTAAGGGGATAAAAATACAGTCTGTACTGTAGAAAAACTATTACGCCCATGGAAGGTCCCCACAAAAAATGGAAACCAGTATGTGTGTGTGTCATTCATTTTACCCACTTTCATCATTTTCATTGTAGTGACCATATAGGTTCGCTGAAAAAAAGTCCTTAGTACGTATTACTTAAGCGACTATGAGCTATAGGGCCTAAAAATGAAGGGAAGTCTCACAAACCTGCTGCACTGACAGAGAAATATGATTTGATTAGTAATATGGATTGCTAAGAACATCATTTGGACAATTTTAAAGGTGATTTTTTTTTTCAATATTTAGATTTTTGTTTTTGCTCCCTCAGATTCCAGATTTTCAAATAATCGTATCTCGACCAAATATTATCCAATCCTAACAAACCATACATCAATGGAAAGCTTATTTATTCAGCTTTCAGGCCATGTCCACACTTTAATGGGTATTTTTGTAAACAGAGTTTTTCCTTCATCCGTTTTTTAAAAAATCTCCGTCCACATGAAAACGCAAACGCATGCTATGAAGCACTGTCAAGAGCATGCCAAGCCAACAGGTGGCGATATAATCTAAACCGTAAAGCCATGTTGGCCAATCAGAAGCCTGAAAAAGTTTCCAGTAGGTGGAGATAACGGCGCATGCTCTGACGTCACAAGCCAAAAACTCCGGTTTCACAGTCTACACAATAACACTGCAACCTGAGTTTTTGAAAATCTTCACCCTGGCGGGCGTTTTCAAAAATGTTCCGTTTCAGTGAACTGATGCTGCGTTTGCGTGTGGACGAACGGCCAAACCGCGTAGAAAAAGCTGTGCTTTTAAAAATAACCGCATTCGTGTGGACAGGGCCTCAGACAATCAAAAAAATAGCCTTATGACTGGTTTTGTGGTTCAAGTGTCACATATGAAGTTGATATGAAGAAACTGTGATAGAGAGAGAAAGAGGAGATGAGCCAGAGAAAGAAGCAGAAATCGTAGACTTTTTTTGCTAGTTTCAGCCCGACACAGTTATCATTTTCACATCCTGTGCAATCTTGTTTAAATAGCAAATGCATTTGCACCCATTTGTGCACCAATGGGCATGCTGGTCTGAAAACGAGGTGTGTTCAGTCGCATTGTTGGCACGTTGCTATTTTGAGGCAACTGAAATAGACTGCACCATTGACCAACAAAAAATGTTTTTTTGTTATTTAAAGACCGTGTTAGTAATATGCGCCTATAGGCAGGTCCACAACGCACGTACACTTTGCTTATTACACACACAGGGCAGCAGCACACAAACATTTTTAGTATTAAAAATTGAAGGATTAAAATGTAAAGGCTTGTTCACACTGGGACGAACAGCGCGCGCGATTATCCCCGACGTTTAACGCCTCGTGACTAAACAAAGGGCGCCAATGTGAGTGCACACCGACGCGCAAAACGCGAGGCTTAAAAGCGTCATTTTTAAAAAACTGCCTCGGGCTCGTTTTTTTTGGTTTGATGTGCCGAGTTAAAAACTGGTCGACCAATGAGATTGCCGCTTTTGTTCACGTGCCTGGAGCTGCTTAAGTTACAGTTAAACACGACTTAAATAGCGAAACTTGTAAATAGCGAATCCACCATGGTGCGAGTGCAACTGGCTTTTAAAGGTAATGGGAGATGAGTCTCTGATTGTTTTATTGCACGTTACGCCCAAAACACACCCATGACTCATTAAGAGAATATAAACCCTTTTAGACCATGTGCTGGGCGCGTGACCATTTTTCTTGATATTTACATTTTTTACAGTACACACATACATACATTCATTACTTCAGTAATATGTGTCTTCTCTCAAATGGCTAAATTAAATGGTAATACATCTTTTATGCATACAGTTCATTTACAAACTTTCCTTGTACTGTGATGTGGCTTGCTTTGCATATCTGAGCATTTTACTGGATGGCTCAAAGTCATAGCAGTCTGAGTGAGTAGATTGATAATAATATATTTAATTACAGTTTTAAACACGTGTGCAGAGACTTTTGCCTCATCACGTTGTAGAACATCAGTAAAATAATGTAAACTAGTTTAAATAATGCTAGCTCTGCTAATGAACGGACCTGAAGTTACCTCAACGTGTCTTTTAAAGTCATTTAACCCACCATGGGCAATAGAAAAGTCACTGTTGCAAACAGTGCAGCAAGCAACACTGTAATTGTTTTTGACCCCGATTAGGCAGTAAATAAGAAAAAATACAGTGGTGTGAAAAAGTGTTGGCCCCCTTCCCGATTTCTTATTTTTTTGCATGTTTGTCACTCTTTAATGTTTCAGATCATCAAACAAATTTAAATATTAGTCAAAGATAACACAAGTAAACACATCTGAAACATTAAAGTGTGACAAACATGCAAAAAAATAAGAAATCAGGAAGGGGGCCAACACTTTTTCACACCACTGTACACAAATTACAAGCAATAGCCTAACTGTATAGAACATATGATACAAATGAAATGATACTTTAGGAAGAACAGTGGATAAGACGCAAATTCACTGTCTGCCAGCAGGTGGCGCTTATGGCACAGCAATACTACAGCGTTACCTTGGTTACCACTGTAAACATAGCATTGTTAAAGCTAATAATAATTAGCAATTAATATTTGTTAAAGCTACTAAGTGCAAGAATGTGCACTGTACACACAGCACACGAGCACTGAATGTAGTTTTATTTAACGTCTTGCTTGAATTCTTTAAAATCGCTTTGAATTTTTTAATTGGCAAGGCTTAAAACACATGCAGATGCTATCCTTTTGTGATGTAGAAGTGGCCCGAACGTCCTGAGCATCTTTGACTTTGGCTTATTGTCAAGCCCTGAAATGTCTAAGAAATGGAATGCTTTTACATTAAACACTCATAATGGGTTTTTATGCCACATAATTGGTTTTAACACTTGTACCTTACGAGCCCACTTTGGGTTGAACCAGTAGACTACAATGCGATGCAACGCAACGCGTAAAAAGACAGTACAAGTCATTGTTTTTTTAACCTTAAACCGCATAAACATTTAATTAAACCAAATACACAAAATAATGTTCTTTTTTAGCAACGTCATATGACCCCTTTAACACAAAACACAACATAGTGTTAGTTGAGAGATTAATGTGATTTAATACTTGCCTTATTTTCAACCTTTGTGATAAGGATTTTTACAGTGTAATATGAAGAGTTGTGGAGGACTATTTAAAAAGTCAGTTATTCTATTGAGACGTTTTGCCTTTGCCCACTGCTGTATATTGTTACATGTTATTTATAAAGCACTGAGCATGTGTGCACTATAAATAATCAGTGTTTGAGCTGTCTCACACAACCATAGCATCAACACATGAATTCTCTCCATTCCATTGCTTACAGAAATGGACTACCAGTACCATAAAATACATGGTTTGAATCCTCCCAAAGTGTTTTTAGACATTTAATTTGAAGATTGTCTTTTTTCATGAGTTTGTAACATGAAATATGTGAATAGTAAAACTTTTTTTTTTTTGCCTTTGCAGGGTCCATCTCTTAGACCATCATTTTCAAGGCAACTACCACAGATTATATCTTATACTAAGGTAAGATGTTAAAATTATTGCCTGTCTTAGTACCCATAAAACACTTTATGCTACAAGTTATTTTAGGTACACAAGCACATAAGATCACTTTAGAAAGAATTAATCTAAAAACTACTTATACATACAGTGGCATCCAAAACTATTTTGACAATAAATTCAGACGTGTCTGAATGTGATTGCATTATACACCAAAATGTCAGGTGAAGGGATGTATATATAGGATGGACTAAATATATTTCATTTGCATATATTCCTTTTGCAAATACTTTTTATCTACAGCATCGAAGCACTTTATTTCATACGTTGAATTGGTGAATCATACAACACTGTCTGTATGTGTCTTTTTTTTATTGTTGATTTATGTAAACATTCACTAGTTGGTCACCTTTGGGTGTCCTGCGGCTTGACGCAAGTACAAATGCCTCAAAAACATGCATTAATTCATATAGTGAATAATCAGTCAAATTAATACTTTTTGATAGAAAAGTAGGCTATCAAATTACTACAGCTGCTGCACAGCTATGTGAAATAAGATGTAGTGCTTGGCACAACCACGGTTTGAACCATGCCATCTGGTGTCATAACCCACATGTGCAATGCATGTTTAATGACTGAATCATTAATTAATGTAACCCAATCTGCGTGTAATGATCCTCTTTTAATTTCACGAATATTGGGCTATACCACATCTTCATAACATCAATGGGACATGTTACACTAATCAGAGTTTAAAGGCAGGGTAAGCGATTTCTGGAAACACACCCCTACCCCAAAAGGGTCTCGCCCCTATTTTGATAGCTCCGCCCCACACATACGTATGCAACCAAGGCAACGATTGGTTTTGCTTTGTTTCACAGAACTAATGTGCCCGAATCGGTTTTCTAAAGCGTTTTTGAAAAATCGCTTACCCCACCTTTAATGGCACTCAAATCTGTCAGCAACTCTGATTATGCAAATAAGCTGTAGTGGGGGGGGTCTTTCCTGTTCAAACTTACAACTTTATATTGGACAAGGCAGTTTTGAGAGGTGTGAACTCTGTAGAAGTTAAAGGCCACTATCTGGTTAGTCTCAACAATATGGGACACTTCGTTTTGCCCAGGAGCCAGCGGATGAACTTTCCACCCAGAGTGATAGTCAGACAACAATTCTGTCATCAGTCTTGTCAGAACAACATCACTGAAGTTCATCTTTTTTTGTTTCATTCTGGAACACATCACCACCTCTCTTTCTTGAGCATCTCTAACTACAGAAGACACTATCAGGACTTTCAGCTAAACTGCATCTGGATGCACACTTAATGACGAAGCCAATGCATGCACAAGACAATCAATTGTGACCCCATTTAATAAGGTACTTTACCTGGAAAACAGACTCCTACTTGATACATTGTCATTTTTCTGTTTCATTTATCCACTTTCATTTCCGGTTTACCTGTGTGTGTACATGTGATCGTGTGTTTATGTGAGTAATTATTGTGCATCCATAGATTAGTTCAATAAACTTCATGCATCTGAGTTTGATTGTGTTTACTGCTTATAAAGTCACTTTAATGAGCTGATCTATGCTACATGCTGCAATATTGTTAGTACTGTAAGAAAGATATTTTCTGTGGCCAGGAAAGTAATATTTATTGGAGCTGATAGACGGATGAACAGATTGTAATATTAATTCTGCAGCAGTTACTTCTGGCAGCAGATATAAGTAATTATAATTGATTATAAACGAACTATAATTGATTTAAAATATATTTCCCTTTTGTGTTAATTGCTACAAAGCTGTCTACTGCTTTACGGTTTATTAAAGTATGTGTAAAGATATAAAGTCTATGTGAGTCCAATACATAAATAACAGTGAAAAAGAGAGTAACAATTAAGTAGCTTGAATTGATTTTTAGTAATACCATGTGTGGAGTTGTGTTACTCAATGCTGGTGAATTCCCTGTAGTGAAAAAAAGTATAGACCAGGGGTGTCCAAACCTGTTTCTAGAGGGCCACTGTCCTAGAGAATATAGCTCCAACCCTAATTAAACTCTCCTGAAGCAAAGTAATCAAGGTCTTCAGACTCACTAGAAACTTCCAGGCAAGCGAGCTGGAACTGGTTGGAGCTCAAATCTGCAGGACGTTGGCCCTCCAGCAACAGGATTGGACACCCCTGCCATAGAAGAAATATTTTTAGTTCCCCAAAGCACCTTTTGTTAGTACTGTAAGAAAGATATTTTCTGTGGCCAGGAAAGTAATATTTCTTGGAGCTGATAGACGGATGAACAGATTGTAATATTAATTCTGCAGCAGTTACTTCTGGCAGCAGATATAAGTAATTATAATTGATTATAAACGAACTATAATTGATTTAAAATATATTTCCCTTTTGTGTTAATTGCTACAAAGCTGTCTACTGCTTTACGGTTTATTAAAGTATGTGTAAAGATATAAAGTGAGTCCAATACATAAATAACAGTGAAAAAGAGAGTAACGATTAAGTAGCTTGAATTGATTTTTAGTAATACCATGTGTGGAGTTGTGTTACTCAATGCTGGTGAATTCCCTGTAGTGAAAAAAAGTATAGACCAGGGGTGTCCAAACCTGTTTCTAGAGGGCCACTGTCCTAGAGAATATAGCTCCAACCCTAATTAAACTCTCCTGAAGCAAAGTAATCAAGGTCTTCAGACTCACTAGAAACTTCCAGGCAAGCGAGCTGGAACTGGTTGGAGCTCAAATCTGCAGGACGTTGGCCCTCCAGGAGCAGGAATGGACACCCCGTGTGAAGAAGGTCACAAAGGCTGCGTCCGGAATCACATACTCATTTGAGTAGGTAGTTTTATTTGAATAAGTATTTTTTTTTAAGTTATTTTTTGATGACTCCAAAAAGAGTATGTTCTATATAGTATGAATGTAATCTGGAAGTACTACATTCGCCATGTTGTCTGTAAATGTGGTAGAGTTAGTACAAGACCCACAATGTGCAGGCTCTGGATAAAGAGACAAGGATAAATGCTCAGCCATGGGGAAGCAGTATAGGAAATGTAGCGAACCCAACCACTTTGCAAAGGCTTGCGAATTACAACAACCATAGAAACAGAGAAACATGCATACTGTCGATAACGAGACCGACTCCGACCTTGGAAAGCCCCAGGAGTTCTTCACTGATGCAATACCAAAAGATCACAGCAACGTGGTAAATAAACAAGCTTTTGTGGAAATTGAGACAGGCTTAACAGTCTCCAAAATAAGATTTAGACTAGACACGGGGCAGAAGTCATTATCATTCCAGAAAACAAGATTCAAGATGTCATCAGTCTCAGTCAGTTATAACAAATAACACAATGGTTGTCAGGATACGTTAAAGAACTCTTTAACCGTATCACGCAACGAGATCAAAGCCATGCTAGAATTCTACATCGCAGACACTCAAGAGCAACCTACTACTTTCTTTCCCTCTATGCTTACTTTTAAATTTGCTATAGTTACACCTAAAAAAATATCACAAGCCATGTGTTCAACAAAATGTACAAGACTAGACAGCACAATAAACATATGACAATAGCACACGGCCAATGAAACGAGGTCAAAGGCCCCGTGCTCAAACAAAAAAAACAAAAACACAAGAGCTTATGAAACTGTGATAACCCCCTGCATGCGCTCATGACAAAAGACAAAACGTGAGTATCCAGATTCCGACACTGAACTGAAACCAAGCCTCAAACACACAACACACACCATGGACTTTAAATTGTAATTATACATGCCTCCATGCCTGCTTTTTTGTTTAAACCTGTGTTGCCTGTTATAAACAACAAATGTTAATCACTCACATTGTTGCTTTATGGAAAATAAATGTTTTTGTAAGATACCATGCATGAATAACTGAGAAATGAAAAGAATGTTATAATAAACAAAATATAATAAAAATGACAGAAGGCTTCTGTAGTATTTTTTCCATGTAATAAAAAAATGGTTATCTTCAAATAGGAGCATCCCAGGTGCACTTGTGGACTAAAGCCTCGTGCACACCGGGACGATTATTGCATGTGTGCTCGGCAAGACCGTTTTGTGCTTGAGCGCCACCAAGTCGTGTTTTACTGTAACTTCAGCAGCTCCAGGTACCTGAACAAAAGCGGAAATCTCATTGGTCGGCCAGTTTTTAACGCGGTGCGTCAAACCAAAAAGGCGTTTAAAAAAAAAATTACGCTTTTATGCCTCACGTTTTGCACGTCGGTGTGCACACTCACATTGCCGCCCTTTGTTTAGTCACGAGGCGTTATACGTCGGCGATAATCGCCCCGGTGTGCACAAGCCTTAAGACCTGACTGGCTTCATACAGCCAATAAATAGTACCTTGAAAGTTGCTTGTAGAAACGAGCGCAGATCCGTGCGCACAAATCAACTTAAGACAGAGTTCACGTGTGATTCATAAAACATTCGTATGGCGCCAATCTCATCGTACGAATGATCGCATGTTGATAAATGTGGCGGCAGAAAACAATCGTCATTTGAATATCACGCCCCTAAAAACTCCCTGGTTTAGAAGCCTCACCCTCGAGTTTACGACATGGAGAACCGAAACCCGGCCAAAAAGAGGAAGTAATCTCAAGAATCCAAATCTTTCCACTTTTGCCATATCCTATTTGTAACATTTGTTTGTATAACTATTATTCATTATGTAGCCTAAACACGGCTTTATACTTCACTCATGTTCTAATATCGGTGTAAAATCCTTCACATGCGAAAAAATGTTTGTTTGGGCGCTGCACGCTGATTTTACAGCGGACCTTTTAAAATAAACAGTGTAACTTTTATGTTTGGTTGACTGCATTTTAGTTTGATGATGAATGGCTGAAATGTCAGGCAACGGTAGAACTAATGTTGTTTTCAACTAATGTTGAACCGTGTGCGATCATATGGATTAAATCAAATAAAGATATAAAGAAAAGAAATAAAATGCATTAAGAGTGTAGAACGAGCATAAAAACGAGCGTAGCCTATAGGCCTACTTGTTGCACAGTTTTTTTTTTTCCTTTTGTTAATCTGTTAATTATATTATAGCCTAGGCCTATTATATACTTTTTATTTTATT
>NW_015558605.1:509561-517934 GCF_001515605.1 Sinocyclocheilus anshuiensis | reverse complement strand
AATCTTACTGGTTAACGATCGACTAATGAGCTTCGTTTGACAGTCAGGAAAATAAAAATGAACAAAATGCTGTCATTGTACAATTCTCCACCATATTTACTATGCTGCGCGCAAGTTCAGGTAACTCAAAAACTTGCGTACACGAGCTGAGACCAGACGTGAGATTTGATCGTAGCCACCGTTCACGTCCATATTGATAAATTCCAAGTTTTGCGTTGAAACGACCGTACGCCCAATTTTCTGTCATACGCTCGTAAATGAGGCCCAATGTCTCCTGAAAGAAAGAGTTTATTCTAAACTAACTGCTGAGACAAGTCATCAGCAATCCCAGTTCCACTTATGAAACTTATCTGCAAAGATCCTTAACACATTTGCTTAATGGTCTTCATTGGCTTCCCGCAAACAATGTCTACATTGATCTGCCTTCAAAAACTTTAGTTTATGGTTTGTGTTGTGATGCTATTTTCTGCAGTGCGAAAGCAGATTTGCATTGTTTACGATTCAACAGGATAAGGATGTGAAGTGTCTGGTTAAAATACATTTTTACGATACCACAGCAATAGACCAATCACAACAGACTGAGCTATCTGACCAATCAGAGCAGAGTAGGCTTACTGAAAGGAGGTCTTTAGAGAGCCTAAATCTTTGAATGAATCATTTCAAACTATTTGAGAAACTAGGTGCGTGTAAACCTATTGTAGGAGACCTCCAAAACAAAATTAGGAACATTTTAAAAAAGCATAATATGGGCGCTTTAAATCAAAAATGGTTAAAAAATGAAACTGAAAATTAAAAAAACAAAAACAAAAAAGGGACTTAGGTGACCAGAAACATTTTTGGGCCACTGTATGTATCAGACCAAATTTTAAGGTGTGTTCACACTTGTAGTTCGGTTCATTTGGTTAATTTGGTCCGGACCAAAAAGGAAAATGATACATTTGGTCCTGGTCCGCTTAGCATTCACACTGGCATTTTTGACAGCGAACCTAAAGATTCCAAACCTAAAGGCGTAGAGATACATTCACAGCCTGATTGGTCGGGTTGAATGGTGTATATTTTGTGACGGTACTCACCGAACACTCCAAACAAAAGGAAAAGGTGCGATTGACTTAAAGCGGCGCTGCAGGTGTATGACATCAAAGTACCCATTCACTGATCGGTCTGCTCAGCGCCGCTTTAAGTCGAATACACTTAATGCCATCTGCTGGACTAAGCACGCTCATTGTTGCATGTATATCTTTTTTATTTTCTATGATTTTATGATTTTCACCACCTGCAAACTCACAAAGAGCTCATAAAAGGCGCTTTACCTCCTCGTTGCTCCATGTATGCCCTCTGCTCATTTTGTTTTGGATACACCGCTTGTTCCCTTTGTGAAATCATGTTGCATAGCATCGCATCTTGTCATTACTTCCTGTTTTTAGTTCGTTTACAAGTATTTGGTCCATGTTGCGTTCGTATTTCATTCAAACAGCACCAGAGTTCGTTTGGAACAAGTGGACCGAGACCGCTAAAAAGATGGATCTCGGTCCGCTTGTTTGGTGCGCACCAGGGTTCGGATAGCAGGGTTCACACTTACTCAAATGAACCGTACTAACAGAGCAATCTCACCAGAGTTCGTATTAATCGAACCAGACATGACATGTGTGAACACACCTTTAAAAGCAAATTGTACAAAGACTAAGATTGACTCATTCTTGTTTTCTCTCTCTTTCTCAGATGTCATTATTTCATGTCGTGTTCCTGCTGCTCACTGGGCCGGGTGCGAGTTTGTCTCAAGCTGAGCAGCCAACAGTCCCATTTGGCTGCAGATTTGGGATTCCAAGACCATACACTCTCTTATGTGACCTGGATGCTATGTGGGGGGTGGTGGTGGAGGTCGTAGCAGCGGCTGGTGTATTAGTTGCCATTTTACTGCTGATAGTGTTACTTTGTCGCCTGCACTCAGTGACTGAGGCACCAAAGCGAAGTGGCATCGGTCCGATTCTCTTACTGTTAATGGGCATTATTGGGCTGTTTGGGCTTAGCTTTGCATACCTTATTGAGCATAACGAGAGCATTTGTTTGGTGCGACGTGCCCTCTGGGGTTTGTTTTTCTCACTCTGCTTTGCTTGCATGTTAGCACAGGGCTTGAGGCTGCGCAGGCTTGCACGTGAGTCTCGTAGCCCAGGCGGGTGTGCCCTCATTGGACTAGTGCTAGGGTTAACAGCAGTACAAGGTATTATTGCTGCAGAGTGGCTTCTTCTAACAGTGCTGCGGGAGGGTAACCCGGCTTGCGAGTATCAGCAACTGGACTTTGCACTCGCTTGTGCCTATGTGGTTGCACTCCTGCTGTCTGCCCTAGTAACTGCAACATTAGCACTGTGTGGGAAGGCACGACAATGGCACTGTAATGTTGTGTGGCTTCTAGTCTCCTGCTTGCTGTCCATTCTCCTGTGGGTGGCTTGGGTTGGTTTCTACGTCTATGGAAACAAAGTACTTGGAAAGTCTCCGGACTGGGATGATCCAGCATTGGCTGTGGCCCTGATAGCGCAGGGTTGGTTGTTATTGCTGTGCCATGCTGCTCCTGAAGCCCATGCCTGTCTTCGAACACCAACTCAGCCTTCAGCTCCAGACTATTTTGACACATCTCAGAATTCATCACGCATGAGAGAGGCCAGCCTTGATGAGGACATCCCACTTTCACACAGGCAGTTTGTGGAGAACCAGGGATACGCGTTTGATGAAAATGCTGCAGGTACAACAAGGCACAAAGAATATATAATTTAATATACATTAAACAGATCCTAACATCCATCCTCTATTGTTGTAGGGTTGAGAAGTGGTAGCCATCATAACGGCAACACAGGAGTCAGACCCAGTGCACCCTTCAGAAGTAACGTCTACCAACCAACTGAGATGACCATGATACTAAATGGAGGAGCAGTGAGTACAAAACTTTATATTATTATAAATAGACCAAATAAACAAACCTGTAGAAACCTTATTCCTAGCTTATTACAACTGACAAGTTTGAGTAAAGTGATTGACTAACTAAAGCTTGAAACAAGCCTTGTCAAAACAGCATATTAAAGATTTCTGTTTTTCTGTCTATTGGGACTACAGATCAGGACTGAATAAATATGTCATAAATTAAAAGTTGATCTGTATATTGGTTTTATCATAAAAGATCAAAGCTGATAGTTTGTGATGAGTCAGGTTTAAGTAACAGTATAACCCTCTGGAGGGAAAAAACTATCATGGACTCCACATAGTTTGTTTTGATATGTGACTATACTTTGCACATAAATAATTTGGTTATAACTGCAGATTTGAAGAGCTACATGTTCATCATCAGTGCCTCAAATGAATGTGCCTGTGCCAACACTCGTCAGATCTTCCAGTCTCTTCTTCAGAAGGATGGTTTATATGTCCATGCTTTTTGAGAAGCTCTTGGCTTTTCATTCGATTATTTTGATACTGTGTTTCAGTGACTCACATTAAGTAGAGTTCGTCTTTGCTCAAGCTGGAACACAGTGGCTTTTTGTCAGTGTGTCATTCTGTGTCCTCAACACAGAAGTCCTTGGACATGCACAGTAAGTCTGTTATGGAGAGTGAGCAGACAGTTTCTCATGTTGTTCCTGGACTGAGTGCAGTCTGCTTCTAAGATGAAGTCGCATGTGGGAAGTTGTGTTCAAGTCTGGAAGCTTGCAATGCAATCACTTTTGACCTTTGTATGTTTCTGTTTACTGTCACATGCAACTGATTTGTTGTTTCGGGCCACGTGATAGGTCACTACACAGCTGATTCTGCTTCATCAAGTGCTGCTGTGTTTCAGATGTAAACAGTTAAACTTAGCATTTTTTATGGCTCAAACGACTATAATGTTGTGGTTATACCCAGGTCTGCCTCCATGATGAGCATTCTGCTTTGGGTGCAGAGCAAGTGTGTATTGCAGTAGGCGGTGCACATCTCAGGTTGTTTGAATCTGAAAACAGGAATACAACAGGAAAACAAAGTTCAGCTTCTCTTAGTAGCACCGTTTTGACTGTCCCTCATTTGATTTTCGAACCTGGTATCACTCCTGGAGGAGCTTCCTTGGGAGAAATCTGTATTCCACGGCTTAGGTTGGCTGACGTTAGGTGTCTCACTTAGGAGCCCCAATTGCCTCTGAGCACTACAAGAAATGGCCGACGACTATTGGCGAGTGGAATTTGCATGCCAAGCCACTCCCTGTACATACGGGTATACAAGAAGTTTGCATGCATCCACTCATTCAGGTTTGTGCTGAGGAGCTGAGAAAGCATCCTGGAATTCAGCGAAGTTCAGGGTTGTGGCATGAGGGACATAACATCTCTGTTCCCTCTTTCAGAGAATTAAAATTATATAACATATCCGTGCTGTTCCCTTTCAGTCAGTCACATTCAACATTACGTTGACACTGACATTAGGGGTTCCTATGGAGAGAGTGCCAAGACAGATGAACCTCAATCCGTAACTTGCCCACTTCCACCTAAGCCAGCTAATCAACCAACCATAAAGGCCTTACTAAGGAAGCCAAAATAATGGTGTTCCGATATACTCATAATATTTGTTTCAGCAATCGTTAGGGTAGGAGCACTGAGCCTGGCAAGAGACTCCTCTGAATGCCACCTGGTGCTGGAGGAACTCGACCAGGTTTCACCAGATGGGGAACTTACTGGAAGAAGATAAGGAGCATGCACTAGCTAGAGGAATGGCACTGCAAGCGAGACACTGAGCCAGTTCTCCTGCAAATTATCTGTTCATACTCGACACGCATGAGGAAACCAGTTCCACACAGAGATTATAGAATCTCGCGAAGATATTAGGTGTCACCCAGCCCACATCTCTGAAGATGTCTGCTAGAGAGGTGCCGTGCACCAACGCCCAGGAGGCAACACAAGTGGAGTGAGCGCTCACCCCCAGGGGGCATGGCTCGCCTTGTGTCTGGTACGCCAAGGCAATGGCATCCAGGGCAAAGCTCTGTTTGGAGACAGCTTTTCCCTTCTGCAGACCTCTAAAGCAGACAAAAAGCTAGTCAGAACATCTAAAGCTATGGGTGCGTTCCGCATAAATGCACAAAACATGAACAGGACACAGCAACACAAGGCCTGGATCTGCCTCCTCCAGAGGCAGCACTTGCAGGCTCACCACCTGGTTTCAAAAGGGAGTAGTGGAAAGTTTAGGCACATAACCAGACCGGGGTTTCAGGGTAACATTGTCCTCTCTGATCTTGCACAAAGTCTGTGCAAGGAGGCTCACTGGGGAAAAAGCATACTTGCACAAACCCTGGGGCCAGCTGTGTGCCAGTGCATCCAAGCTGAGGGGGGCCTTGGTCAGGGAGTAACAGCTGGCAGTGGGAGGACTCCTGGGAAACAAACAGGTCCACCTGGGCTTCCCCGAATCGACTCCAAATCAGCTGGACCGCTTGGGGATGGAGTCTCCATTCTCCGGGAAGGCTAAGCTGTCATGAGAGCGCATTGGCTGCACGATTGAGCTCCCCTGCAACATGAACGGCATGCAGCAATGCATGGCATGCAGCCACATCTGACTACAAAGGAGTAGATGGTGGACGAGTTGCGACATGCAATGAGAGCGTATCCCCGCTTGATTATTTGATATTACACAACCGTTGTTGTCCAAGCGGATGAGTACATGCTTGCCTTGCAACTGTGGACAGAACCAGTACTGCAAACAGTACTGCCAGCAGCTTGAGGCAATTGATATGCCACTGCAGTCGAGGTCCCATCCAGAAGCCTGAAGCTACGTGTGCCCCTTGCATATAGTGACCCAGCCCGTCCTGGAGGCATTTGTTGTTACAGTGTGCCTCAACACTTGCTCCCGGGGCACACCTGCCCTAAGAACACCAAGGTCTGACCACAGGCTAAAAAGGCAGTGACAAACCAGGGTAACACCCACCAGGTGTGTGCTGTGGCAATATGCCCATCTTGGGACTCAGTTGTACAGGCAGTGCTGAAGCATTCTCATATGTAACAATCTGTACATCTGCGGATTCCATATGCCCCAGAAGCCTCTGAAACATTTTTAGAGGAACCGCTGTTTTTCCCCTGAACGAATTCAGGCAGTTCAGCACTGACTGGGCACGCTTGTTTGTGAGATATGCTGTCATGATGACTGAGTCTAGCTCCATACTGAGAAAAGAAATGCTCTGCATAGGGGAGAGCTTGCTCTTTTCCCAGTTGACCCGAAGCCCCAACTGGCTGAGATGCTAAAGCACCATATCCCTGTGCTCGCACAACAGATCTCGCGAGTGAGCTAATATAAGCCAGTCGTTGAGATAGTTGAGGACTCAGATGCCCTTCCTCCATAGTGGAGATATCTTATGTGAAGGCGCAGGGAGACAGGGACAGCCCGAAGGGGAGGACCTTGTATCGATACGCTCAACCCTTGAAAGCAAACTGAAGAAACAAAAAACCGTGAAAGTATGCATCCTTCAGGTTGATTGCTGCAAACCAATCCTGGTGCTGATCTCATGCAAGAATGTTCTGTTTTCTGGGAGTCTGCATTGAGATGGACTTGACCTGGGGCAGGAACACCACTGAACTGGTGAAGAAAGCACAGCAGAGGGTCTACTTTCTGAGGGTTGTCAGAAAGAATAGTATTGCTCAGAGTCTGCTTGTATCCTTCTATCACTCTACTATTGAGAGTATTCTTACTTGGTGCAGCTGGGAAACCACACACAAAGGCAGCATGGCATATAAAAAAGAGCTTCAGAGGGTCATCAGGACTGCAGAAAAAAACATTGGGTGCCCTCTCACAACTTTGGAGGACCTTCACAGTTCCCGCTGTCTTAAGAGAGCTCACAGTATTATAAAGGACTCATCACACTTAGGTCACTCTTTATTCACTCTGTTACCATCAGGCAGACAAATAGACAATAGACAAAACAAAAAAAAGGACAAATAGATTCAAACACAGTTTTTATCCAATAGCTGTACAAGCTTTAAATGCCTCTGGACAAATGTGAAGTAAGGGATTTGTGTATTTAGTATTTGCACTTCTGTTTTTTACAGAATTTGTGCAATTTTGAATGTAAGTGGGTATGTGCATTTTTTTTGGAGTGAGAGACTGAAAGTGACTTTCGTTTGGACTGTTGGACATATGACAATAAAGGTATTAGTTCGTTCTGCATCAACATCTTGAATGGAAGCCTGTGAAGGGCGATTCAACACTCACAGATCCAGGATTGGTCATAACCCACTGCTCTTCTTGGGTACAATGAAATAAGGGCTGTAAAACCCTGACTTCATCCCGGCTGGAGGGACAGGCTCTATTGCATCCTTCGCCAAGAGGACTGCGATCTCTGCACGTTGCGATAGACACCTTATCCTCCTGAGGAGCCCCGAATGAACCACTGGGTCCTTCATGGGACGGACTGGCATCTTCGTCCAGGAGCTCAATGGTACTAAGCAGGACTTCTGTGAGGGCTGGCAAAGCGGAACCGGACTGGGTAGAATTCAAGGGGAGCCTCATAATAAATGAGAGCCGCAAACTCATCATATCCATGGACATGCGCTCACAGTGCGGACATGACCTATCCACAAAAGCCATCTCAGCATGCTTATGGCCCAGACATGTAAGAGAGCAATCGTGCCAGTCATCAGAAGTAAGGAATCTACCGCACCCAAAAGTACACGGTCGGAAAGATACCTTGAAAGACACGACCATGCAAGCTGTAGATGAAACTGCTATTTAGGCTGGAGTGCCCAGGGGTGTAACACAGCACTTATCTGTGCTATCACAGGGGTGAACACACCGCTGATCATGCCATCTGGAGACACAGCTGAGAAGATCCTGCAGACTGGTTTTCTTTGTTTTTTCTTGTAGTTCGTTTCTGGGAGAAAAGACGCCCACGAAGCAATCAGCTCTGGAGCAAAAATGGCACGCCATCATCTTATGTACCCGTATGTACTGGGAGTGGTTTGGCATGTAAATTCCACTCGCCAATAGTCATTGGCCATTGCATGTAGTGCTCAGAGGTGATTGGGGCTCCTAAGTGAGACCTCTAATTTCAGTGTTGACAATGTCGAAAGTAACTGACTGAAAGGGGAACCATGGTTCAATATGTAAACAAGTATGGTTCTGTCAGGACCACTATCGTCAAAGATGATTGACAATTAGCATACAGTTTGGATTGGCGGTATGGGTCTGTTCTGGGTAGGGATATGCCGGTAATTTTCATGTTGCGATTAATTGCTAATGCTTTTGTCACAGTATACGGTATTGTCACGATATTGAAATTTAGTTTAAAAAAAGTGCTGTCATAATACAGTATAACAGGTTTAATAACTTAACAAAAATAACTGAACATTTAAATGCAATGAAGCAATACAGAAAAAAATTATAAAGTTA
>NW_015558605.1:484132-508858 GCF_001515605.1 Sinocyclocheilus anshuiensis | reverse complement strand
TATATATATATATATATATATATATATGCTTAGATAGGTGTCGTATTCCTATAGGTAGATGGGGATCAGCTGAGAGTCTGCTGATGCGAGCTTGACTAACGTGACCTGCCAGAACTAACGCTACGCTTGATTTCATGGCTCAATATGTAAACAATGTGCGAATGAAACAAAGTATTATTTAGAAAAAAGATCATTATTCAGAAATATAATAAATATTATTCAGAAATATTATTTTTATCCATTATTTATAATCTGACACAAATATTTCGTGCAATATATTTTATAGTTTGCTTGAAACAGCTTGCAAGTCCCTTAAATAAAAGATTTAGATTTTTGTAGTTTAATTTTCTTTAACATATAAAATGCTTAATTTTTCTTATGTCCACAAAAGTACTCTGAACTTGACCATGAAATATGCTGGGAACAATTTATGGTTTGCAAAATGTTTATGATTTCACATCAAATATATATAAATTTGAGAATTTGAAATTTGCATCATATACTGTAGGTTTATACAATGCCAATTCAAATTTACATTTAAAAAAGACAAGTTTTGAGTTTTTGGTCATACCATTGATTTGACAAACTATTGGCCAGATTTTTCAGTGCACGAATGTTGTTTTCCTTAAACATTTGGTTCTTGAGTGATGTAATATGGAAGAGAGTAAATGTCTCTTTGGTGGGGGGAGGAAATTGTTTTCTCTGCCTTGACCCAACTATAAATAGAACAAAACCTGCCAACAATGCAACGCTGCAGCCAAAGCCTTGTCAAAAGCTGAATTAACATTTATCCAAACAAGAGCAATATTTCTGCTCAAAGAGAACGAAGCAATGTGCAAATGTGAATGTAGAACCAGTTCAAAAGCTAAACCAAACATCACCAACCACCACAGAGGTGAATGTATTCAAATCTTTTTTTTTTGTAGAAGTATGAATGGCACGTAGTGTAAAGACTTAAAATTTGCAAGAAATGAGTCTCAAACTCAGCTAACTAGTGATTAAAAATAAATGCATCAAATACTTAAAGATTTGTTATGGAAAAACCTTGAGACAACAGTGAAGACCTAAACACCTAAAGTCCTAGACAGAGTAGTGTATACTTGCCTTACAGATAGGAAAACATATCTATAGAGAGCGAAATGTCTACTTTCAAATAAACCAATTCAAATAGAAAACAAATATTCTCAGATTATGTAATCCGTATAAAACATGCATACAGGCGCATCCCACTGCTGTGGAGATGAGTCAGTGTCGCCGACTTCATCTCTTAAACCGAGAACAAAGAAAGCACCATAGTGTATCAATAAATTAAAATGTTTATGCAGCCTCCTTACTGTTTTTCCCTGACACATTCATAATCATTATTTCTGCGGTGCGCTGTGGCAAGCTTTATACAGTATCTCACAGAAGTGAGTAACACCCCTCACATTTTTGTAAATATTTTATTATATCTTTTCATGTGACAACACTGAAGAAATGACACTTTGTTATACAAGCTGTACACTCACTACTTTACATTGTAGCAAAGTATAGCTTTTTCATGTGACAACACTGAAGAAATGACACTTTGTTATACAAGCTGTACACTCACTACTTTACATTGTAGCAAAGTATAGCTTTTTCATGTGACAACACTGAAGAAATGACACTTTGTTATACAAGCTGTACACTCACTACTTTACATTGTAGCAAAGTATAGCTTTTTCATGTGACAACACTGAAGAAATGACACTTTGTTATACAAGCTGTACACTCACTACTTTACATTGTAGCAAAGTATAGCTTTTTCATGTGACAACACTGAAGAAATGACACTTTGTTATACAAGCTGTACACTCACTACTTTACATTGTAGCAAAGTATAGCTTTTTCATGTGACAACACTGAAGAAATGACACTTTGTTATACAAGCTGTACACTCACTACTTTACATTGTAGCAAAGTATAGCTTTTTCATGTGACAACACTGAAGAAATGACACTTTGTTATACAAGCTGTACACTCACTACTTTACATTGTAGCAAAGTATAGCTTTTTCATGTGACAACACTGAAGAAATGACACTTTGTTATACAAGCTGTACACTCACTACTTTACATTGTAGCAAAGTATAGCTTTTTCATGTGACAACACTGAAGAAATGACACTTTGTTATACAAGCTGTACACTCACTACTTTACATTGTAGCAAAGTATAGCTTTTTCATGTGACAACACTGAAGAAATGACACTTTGTTATACAAGCTGTACACTCACTACTTTACATTGTAGCAAAGTATAGCTTTTTCATGTGACAACACTGAAGAAATGACACTTTGTTATACAAGCTGTACACTCACTACTTTACATTGTAGCAAAGTATAGCTTTTTCATGTGACAACACTGAAGAAATGACACTTTGTTATACAAGCTGTACACTCACTACTTTACATTGTAGCAAAGTATAGCTTTTTCATGTGACAACACTGAAGAAATGACACTTTGTTATACAAGCTGTACACTCACTACTTTACATTGTAGCAAAGTATAGCTTTTCATGTGACAACACTGAAGAAATGACAATAAAATATTTACAAAAATGTGAGGGGTGTACTCACTTCTGTGAATGTGTGCTTGAGCGCTTATAGGCTATGTAGGCAATTAAAGGCTCATGATAACGATTTAAATTGTTTATTAATAAATGTGCGATTAGTCGACTAATGCTTAAAATGAACGACTACTAGTCGACCAGAAAAATCTTTAGTCGAGGGCAGCCCTACCATGTTCATTCATTGAGGCCAGAGAAGAAATGGTTCTGTTACTAAACCTGGTTTCTTGCAAGGTTTTTTTTCTCCATTTCTGACACTTAATGGAGTTTGGGTTCCTTGCCACCGTCACATTTGGCTTGCTTAGTTGGGGTTTAAAAGACACTTCATATTGTCACTGTTGCCTTCTGGGCAGTGTGTTTGTGTACAGCGACAGCAGGGATAGTCATCCATGGAGAGGTGGAAGTATTAAATGTGTTTAACCAGGTCTTTATTTGGGAAGGTGTCCATTGCTTTGTCCCTGTTTGCAGTAATTTTATGAAGCCTGAGCTTTGAGACAGCTAGCATCTATTGTGCCATTTTAAGTACATTGATCAACTCTTCCTCTGTAGATAATCCTTTAAAGTAATTTCCTTCAGAGGAAGAGCTGATCAATGAATTTCCACACCCACTTTAGTCATTGTCACAATGCCACAGAAAGTTTAAAACGTCACAACAGACTTCACAGGTCAAGAGGCAGTAAAACATTGCTGTATGTCAGCTGTAACAGTAACCAGATCCTTTTGAAATCTTTATGAGGACACCTAACAGGATATTGTTAAGGTCAAGGTCAGGGCCAGGCAGCAGTACGTTATTGAGAGATACTCCATCAAACTGCACTAGAGTTAGTTATATCTCTGATTTGCTCTGTATTTTTGGGATGGTACACACCAAATGGTGGAAGATACCAGCATTCTTGGCTATCCTGTAGAGGAGGTGGTAGCTCTGCTTGGTAATTTTCAAGTATCTTCTGTATGAACTCTCCAAGAAGTTCTCTAGTTGTTTCTCAAACTTGCAACTGAGAGACATGGTATGGCAGTGATACTACCCAGCTGTTACTTAAACATTATGGAATATGAATTCTTTAAAGACTTAAGAAAAACTGCTGCTCAACTGAAGGAGCACATTTATTTATCTTTGTTCTGCTGAAAGTCTGACTGACCAGGCCTGTAGCTTGATAGGTCTACTTGACATTGTGACATGTGAGATGAGTATTTGGTATTGGTATGTTTCTTAAAGGTGCCATAGAATGCACTGATACAATATTTTAAATTGTTCTCTGATATCTACATAGAAGGTATGTGGCATAGGTAAGGGTAAAAAATCTTCAGAAACGGTCCATTTACAACCCTAGGATTTGTCCCTAGAATGAAATGGTCTGTTATTACCTTATTTGGAAGGGTAATGAATAATAATGTTGAGCTCTGCTCTGATTGGCTGTTTGACAGCGCGGCTCATTTCAGTAGCTCACACAGCAAACAGATCTCTACTGTCCGGCGTGAACGATGGAGAGATTATGCATCCAACCTTATATGTTTGAGCCTGTATCAGACGAAGAGACAGATTTTGAGAGATATTACAAGAATGTTTAGCATCTGTGGTATGAACATGATCGCTGTGAGACGCTGGTGGAGTGAACGAGGCTTGAGAGAGAGTTGTGAGTGAGGGCGTGAACGCCATAGATATATATATACACATAGATGCCTCATTAGCGACTGTTTCTATGGGCTGCTATACATAAGCCGTCCGCCATATTGTAATGGTCAACTTGATGTCATTCACCACAGTAATCACTGAATATTCGAAAGATGCCACAATCCTGCATAGAACGGCTCAACGGCTCTGTGAGAACCTACAGTATGGTGAATGATGTGAAGTTGACCGTTCCAAGATGGCGCCACATCTACATGCCCGGAGCGGTCGAATGGGGCATCTATACATATCTATGGTGGACGCAGCCTCTGTGTTGCCAGATCCAGCTGTTATAAGCGTTTTTTTTTCCACTTTAGAAAGTCAATAAAATAGAAAGTTGCAGTTTAAGGTCAGCGATATCTTTATCTTTATAATTGCAAAAGGTTTTAAATAATTTAGCTTTATTTTTATTTATTTATCGTTTTTGTTTGTTTTAATAGCAATATCTGGCAACACTGCATCGATGATTCGGCTGTGCAGGTCCGGCTGGACTAGAACATGGGCTGGTATACATTATGCAAATGTTGGGGGCGTAAACATTAATGATCCCGACTGTAACGTCATAGTCGGTGTTATGTTGAAAATTATATTCAATATTAGAATGTTTGCGGGAGCAGGCCAGAAATTCAGCGGGAGCGGGATTAAGAAAACAGCGTGCAGGGCTTGAATACAAAACGCACACAATTAATGGCGACTGTAGAAAGCAAAAGCCAAATCCCGGACATTTTGGGCGATTTAGAAATCCTGGCCGGACGCATTTTTTAGGTCCAAAAAGAGGTCATGTCCGGGGAAAAGAGGATGTATGGTCACCCTACAGTAGTGTCATTATTCAGCTCTAGCCAGTTCAGTAATGATTCAGTTCAGTTCAAAAACAGTGTGAATTTTGAACAAGTTCAATTCAGCTGTAAGCAACTCGTTATTCCGCTAAATTCAGTTCAAGTTTTGTTCTCATCCAATTGTGTCGGTGCCATGAAATTGAAAATATTATTGACTATTAAGTGTCTTTTAAACCTCAACTATGCAAGCCGAAGGCATCACTAGATGGCAAGGACCAGTTTGGAGAGCAGTGACAGTCAGCCTCTTCACGTGCTGACAGATTGTATGTTCTGTGTAATGCACTTGAGAGGTGTTTTCCCACTTATGAAACACCACTTATCTTCTGTAAATGTCTGGTCTTTAAACCTGCCTGCTTCTAATTGGATAATTTTGTTTCTTATTGTCACAGGTTCCATCCGCACCTCCCACATATACAGGAAGACAGCTTTGGTAAAGGAGTCTGGAAGAAGGGTGAATGGAAAAGTGGTGTAAGAGAAAAAGAAAAAAAAAATCTCCCAAGTGAATGCGGACTTACAGTTAGGAACAACATTAAAAGCCGCCATTGCTCCAGTGAGACTAAAATAAAGGACTCGGATGATGGTGTGGGTGTGTGTGTGTGTGAGCAATTTGGCCAGCATGATAGAAGGATGTTAAAACTGTACTACTCTTTGCACCATCAATAGCTGTAGTGATTTGGAGTTAGTGTACTGGTAAAAGTATTGATGCAGTTTCACACATTTCTCCATTAAATCAGCTTTTCATTCCAACAGTATTTTAATTTTTATCACCATCTCGGATACAGCTAAATATTTATCTTGCTCTGGCTTCAGATTCACCCTGAAGTCAAATTGGGCTCTGTATGTTACATGAAGAATTTACAGATCTGTCTGTACTGCAGTGGTGATTGTGCAGTAAAACTTGGACATTTTATCATTCTGTGATAACTAGATACAGTATTTGGATTTCTCTGGTCAAAGTTTTTTTTTAATTTCGTGAGTTGTCTGTGTATGAATGACTGGCGTGCGTGCAACTGTAGCGCCAATCCCCATGCAACATGCTGTGACAAATCTTTAGCGTTCTTCTATGGACTTTTTTAGCTCAAATCTCACTCAATTCTATACAACACCTTGTTGCAAATGGGCTGTATTTTTATAAATCAAATTGTTCTTGCATTTCGCCACTGGAGCAGCGAAATATTTAATCAGTTTTGAGCTCTGCTCTGTTTAACAGTTAAACAATTAACCTTCAGATACCTAGATCCCAGTGGAAATAACTGATGACAAAGCAAATGAGGGAGGTGAGGACAAGGGTTAGGTGTGCTAGTCTGAATTGTGATTTAAAAACTGCGTCTAAATGGCCATATACACACTGTAAGTTTTGGGAGTGATAACTCCTAATGTTACCCACATAAGTTACAGTGCTTGATAACTATATCACTGTTAATAGGTTTATTTTGTGTTGCTAACTTTAATACATTTGTGTGTGTGTGTGTGTGTGTGTGTTAACAATTTTTCACCTAACTAACATTAGAGCCCAAGTAGGCTACATATCATTGTTTATAGTCAATGGGGTCCAGAGATTTTAAGCTTCAAAAAGGAAATAACAGTAAAGAAATCCAGAAATTTGATTTAAATAATTGGAGTTGTATGGATTACTTTGAGATGTTTAAATTCGCATAGATTTTTATTTTATGTACAAAAAGAGATGAGCTGTATTTTGCTGTGAGGGTGAGTAAATGATGACAGAATTTTCATTTTTGGGTGAACTGCCCCTTTAGGCACTGAAAAGAGTGACGGCTGCAGTATATACATGGCCACAGTATAAGAGATCAGAGAACTGTGGTACCAGCTGTGTTCTGAAAGTGTTTTTGTCATTGATGTTTGCTCCTTATACTGTGCTGTAACCTTCCGAAAGGGACAGGGAGTTGTAGGGAATAACTATGATTTCCTTTATAGTTATGCATGCAGAGTCCTAAACCACATGACACAAACAGCCTAATACTGAACTGTAATATATATTGGTTTTCACAAAACCAAGTGTGAACATTTGGTTGATTTCTTAATCCAATTCAGAGTTTGATTCCACCCACCTCCCCTGGTTATACAAGGTACCAAAGGCAAATAATACGCTGCCATTAATAACAGTTATACTCTGAGAATGCAAAGATGTAAATTACACGTCATCAATAGCAGTTTACTTCGATAAGTTATGATGGATTGCTGGGGCCTCATTTATAAAATGTGCGTACGCACAGATTTGATCTTAGAGTGTGCGTACGCTAAAATCCACGGCAACGTTCATATTTATAAAAACGGTCTTTGACGTGGAAAAGTACTTACCGCCACGTCAGGGTCTGAGCAGGCGTACGCACTTTTCCTTGTGGCAAAGTCGGAGTACTGCAGCTATTTGAACATCTAAGCTGCAATATGATGAATTCGGTGCTTGCACGTACACCGCTTTTATTATTAAGCAACAAAGATGCAGTGTAAGAGATTAATTGTGCAGTGTAGTCAGATTCTTTATTAACCAGAGTTTTTGTGAAGATTAAACTGACCTTTTTAGTAGCCTTCTTTATTCGCTTTCTGTACACAGTTTATTCCATGGTTTTTTATTTAATTTTACAAGAGAACTTGCTAAGTCTTGATTTACTACTAATGCGTAAAATAGAAAAAAAAACATGCATAAACGCATCTCCGACTATTTTGTCTGTGTAGCCTTTAAGAATAGGCCTGTCGTCTAATATATCGGTTTTAATATATTCTATTCGATAACATTGTTAACTGGCAAGTGATTTTAAAAGTAGGATGGCTCACTTTTTATAAGATGACTGAAAATTATACTTGAATTCGTAGTTTCTTCTTACTTTTGGAAACCTAATCGTTTTATAATTATTATTATTATTTCTAGAAGTAGTCATTTTGATAATAGTCAATAGAAAAAAGTATAACCACACACACATTGTTTGTCTGCAGAATAATTACACATTATTAAATAAAAAGCGTTGCTGCACGAGCCTCTACCTCCGCCAGCAGGACCTATATTTCAGACTTTTCTTTGTGCGCGTTATTCTCAAGCATAGAAATTCGGATATTGGCGTGTGCTCTTTTATATGGTAATGATATTAATTAGGGGGCGTTTACAAGGCGGAGATCTGACACCAGTCAGCTGCACACAATTTCAAGATCATTTGCGATTTATAAATGTCACATCTGGAAGAGAGGCGTACGCACGTGTTTTTGTGCGCACGTTCGTTTTTCTCTGAATCGCACCTATGCACTTTTGAGAAATTATCTTAGAACAAATTTAGGACTGTTTATACGCAACATTTTATAAATGAGGCCCCAGGTGTGTTTAATTGGGGTTGGAGTTGAACTCTGCTCCTGGAGGGCCACTGTCTTACGGTGCATGAGGAAAATGTAATAAATTCTCACTGAGATAATACAGAGAGCCCAGAAAAATAAAGTTCTCATGCCGTTTATCAAAATGATTTACAGTCATTTTGATGGAAAATGCTACAAACTGGGGTAGTTGGAATGTTTTTTTTTTCCAAATAACTCGTGTCATCTCATCCCCAGATTCTGAAGGTCATAGCATTAGATTTCTACCTTGCTCAAAGATATGCAACTATGTGAGCGCACGCTTTGCGTTGTTGCATTTGACGTATCAAAGTGCAGTTCGTAACACAATGCAAGTACTTTACATGTTGCATTCTCAGAACTGTCACAAGGGGTGCTATAGCACGCATTAGCATGAACTTTGTCCTCCAGTGGTCACTTTTTTATGTCTACTACTGTCCTGGTGGAGCAGTATGGAGAAAATAACTTAGTTACACTGTTAAAAGTTATCTACCTGAACACTAAAATGTATGGTTTTATGGCACAGGCAGTATTTGAAGGTAACTTAACCTAGAGTACAATGAGGAGCTCACTTGTAATGTATTGATGGCATATTTGTACCTATGTTTGCATAAGGCTTGTTTCTGGCCTCAATCCTGAGGTGCAGGGTCCCACTATACAGGCATTAAAATAATTACTGAAGGTACTGTGTGAAGGGAAAGGGTACTGTTGTGTATTAGAGCCTTTGTATTAATATATTGTTTGTTGTTTATGTTGTTTGGTCAGCTCTTGTATATGTGTGTGTATATAATATGCGCACATGACGCGTTCGTCAGGGTTAACATGACAGTCAGAAAATAACCTGCGTACTGTATTTTCACATGACTGAAAATATTGAAAAGGGCAATGTCAGTGTGATATAATGAGATGAAGTTTGGTTGGTTACCTATGTTCATAAAGTTAGAAAAACAATAGTGCGATATGCACATAATGTCTG
Organism: Sinocyclocheilus anshuiensis; assembly: GCF_001515605.1. Lineage (NCBI taxonomy): Eukaryota > Metazoa > Chordata > Actinopteri > Cypriniformes > Cyprinidae > Sinocyclocheilus > Sinocyclocheilus anshuiensis. The sequence continues at coordinate 499,455 of NW_015558605.1, read as the reverse complement.
TTTCTTGAAATCTTCCATACTACTGAATTTCCCTTGTTTCTGTGTTCTTCACATCTCTCACCTCTTGGTTGTTTTGCCCTCAGACTTTATCATCTGGAGCTGTGCAGTGATGCAGCATGTCTGTGTTTAGAACGATTTCCCCCAAAAAACAGTGTATATGGAATAAAACAATTCAACAACCAGTGACAGCGTTTGCCCTTTTTTGTATTCAAATGAATGTAAGAAATCAACTGTTTTTTTGTTTTTTTGTAAAAAGAGAAAAGTGGACAAGACTCCAACTTCTCACTAATAAACTTTATGATTACAAGATATATATGCTCGATAACTTTCTCTTGACCATAGATGTCAGAAAATTTCAACTTTAAGAAATCCATTCTCTTGTATTATATGAACTCGTACATGGTATATATAAATCTAAGAAAAAAGTTATACATCTTCGACATGAGGGTGAGTAAATGAGAAAATTTTTAGTTTTGGGTGGAGCATCTCTTTAAGTACCCAATTAGACAATGCATATTTTATTTTTTTTTATTTAATTGCAAAACATAAAATAAAAATTACATATTGAAATCGTTTTATTATGATTAAATCTATGTTGTATGCCATTCAAAATAAATAATTACCTTTTTTTTTTTATCTAAATAACAAATTACCAATTTAGTTTATGTGTAAATGAACACCTCTGCATATTTTGCACCTCTATTTTTACTGAGGGCAGATCAACTTTCTGGCAATATACATGTGATGGCATACAAGGATCCATTTTCCTTTCTGTGTGAAATGCACTAAAATATTAGCTAACAATTTATTTTACGGTGACCTTGTTACATGTACTTACTATTATAATAACAAAAAATCATCCATAATTGCATGCAAGTAAGCCAAACCTTAATCCTAACCCTAACCATATAATAAGCACATGTAGTTAATATTACTCAGTACTTAAATGTATAATTACACTAAAAATAACATGTAACCAAATATTAAAGAATAAATTAACAAAAAATAAAAAACAGAGTATATAAGTTATAATTAAATTATTAATCTAAATGATGTATCTAAATCACTTTAATTATTTCACTCATTCACAAGGTCCATCCATGCAATGCTAAATTTCTCTAAATCTGTTCCAACGAAAAAATGCCCTCAGGCCATTCAAGATGTAGATAAGGTTAAGTAAATTATCAGCAAAATTAAATTTTTGGGTGAACTATTCCTTTAATAACAACAAGAGCAGTGCTTCACAAACCTGTCCTACAGACCCCCCAGCACTCCACATTTTGTATGTCTCCCCCATCAAACACACCTGATTGAACTCTTCAGCTCATTAGCAGAGACTACAAGACCTGAAATGGGTGTAACCAATCAGGGAGACATACAAAATGTGCTGTTTTGGGGGTCCCTAGGACAGGTTTGAGAAACACTGAAATAGAGCCACAGCAGTGAATTCTTCATTCTGCAGTTACGTTGTTGACCTGATGTAGAGTGGTGGTGCGCTGGGAAGAGAGGCTTGGCTTGAGCAGCTTTTTTCTCTCTGAGGTGCTCTGAGGAGCGGGTGTATTCAGGGCTCTGCTCTGAGGTGTAGGAGGAACCACCTCGATGGACACACCAGCCTCCACATGCTGGTCAGCGCTGCCATCAAGTTCAACCAGCTCCGACCAAACTGGAAAAACAAACAAAACAACGATAGGTCATAATTCAGTTACAGGGACTACAGCTTTACAATCAAAAATGAGATTTGAGCAAATAACCTTTCAATATATCGGCTTCGCCAGATGCTGAAAAATGATCTAATATAAATGTGCAATTAATCGACTAATGGCTAAAATGAATGACTACTAGTTGACTAGAAAAATAGTTTTATTTAATTGCTGCTGCTGTTGGTTATTGCTGTAGTTGTAGATTATTGCTGCTGCTGCAAGCAAGTACAGGAACTTGCTACTGCCAATGCATACGGCGATACGGTGCCGTGAGTATTTAAGACATGCTGCTGCTGCACAAATAGCATATAAAATAACCCGTAGCAGATCTATACAGGTGGAGCTGGGGAAGGTGGAGGGTTTCATGCAGGAATCTCAAGTGAATGCTAGCAAGCCATATAAATGCAAGGCAGTAAGCTCATTGGCTGCATATGCAGCATGAACCAATCAGCTTGTGCCAAGTCGTTTAACTCTCTGAATATCATCAGTTACGTTAACAACCCGTCAGCCTGCACCATCTAGTGTTTCATGACTAAACTATATATTTACACAGTTTAATGTATCTCAGAGGGGACATGGATGCATTTAACCTACAGTTACATTTGGATAAATAATGTTTTGTTTTTAACATAAAACGTTGAATACTGATACTTGAAATTATTTTAAAACATGAAAAAAATTAGTCAAAATGTGAAATTAAAACCGCCAGTAGGTGACAGCAAGTGACTGTTAATGAGTGAGTCATTGAGATTCAACAGATTCGTTCAAATGGCTAATTCATTCAGGAACAAAGCATTTGACTCTCCCTGCGTTCCATTTGGAAGGGCTCATCCCTACGCCCTAATCCCTTCAAAGGGTTTACCCTCCGGAGTGAGAGCTTTGAAAGGTTGAAGGGTGTAGGGGACCAAACAACTGTTTCTTGAAGTGCGTTCAAAAAGCTGATTCATTCAATAAGTAAACACCGTTCATTGCTCAGAGACGCAAAACAGTGCTGTGATGTTTGTTTGGAACTATTTTTGTCAGCAAAATTTAGCAAAAACAAGCAATATTATGTCTAAAACGCAAGTCACTTATTGCTAACTTTACTGAACTTGTCTAAAATGATTATTAAATTTGTTATGCTGATATCTGCAGAAAAACGGAACTCTTTGTGTGATATAGATTAAGTTAACTATATTAAATTATATAAATATAAAAAGCATACAGAAGCATTTTTGCCGTCTATAATTTAGAATGCCTGGAATTTTGAGTTTTAATAGACTAATAAATCAACGTGCGTGCACTCTATAAACATAAAAGCATACAGAAGCATTTTTGCGGTCTACAATTTAGAATGCCTTGAATTTTGAGTTTTAATAGACTAATACATCACGTGCATGCACTCTGTCTGTTTGTGTGAGTTGGTGATATACTCGATAATGTCAGATCGCACATCATTACAACAACACTTACCATATTATCATCGCAGAAGATATACTGTATATCACACACCCCAGATTCAACTTGAGTGGAAAATGAAATCATCTGCAGTTGTGCGCTGTGTTTTTAGGAGTCTAACATGCAGACGCCAGACCACTGATTCGTAAACCTGTTTTCCTGCAGTCCGTGTTCTTCTGACTATTTTGTAGTAACGAATATGCTTCGGGGAAATGAATCGGAGTAAAAGTATACATTTTAATTAGGAAATGTAGTGGAGTAAAAGTAAAAGTTGGCTGAAATATAAAAACTCAAGTACAAATACTCCCAAAAAAATATTTAATTACTGTAACGAAGTATTACTTCTTGGGTATCTCCAGGAAGCTTTATCCTGTGGTTTTATGTTAAAGAAAGTGTTAGTAATGACCTGACCTTGGTGGCAGCAGAACTCAAGTAGGCGTTTCCCACTTCTGTTCATCCTGCCAACACCACACTTTCCCAAGCAAGTTGCTCAGGAATTGTGGTCAGTGCCCACTCTAGCATTAAAGTTACCAAGCAAAAACTGTGGCTGATTTGATGGGACACTGTTGACGATGTTGAGAACATCATAGAACTTCTCGATTAGTTTTGTAACCCTTGTTCCATGAAGGAAGCAACAGAGATGTTACATTTACATACTGATGTATGGGGTGTCACTTTGGAGCCCCAAACACCTCTGAGTAGTAAAAAACAGGCCAATGAACATGTGCGAGTGCCAAGCCACTTCTTTGTTCAAGCAGTCTGCAGTTTAAACAAAATCTCCAGTGATAGGGTTTCCATTTACTCAAGGTGAATGAATGAGTGTTTACTATGACAACCACTAGGCTCTGAAGCAAAAATCGGAATGAGTGGATGCATGCTACCTCCTTATAAACCCGTGTGTATGGAGGAGTGGCTAGGCTTGCAAATTCCACTCGCCAATGTTCAGTGGTCTGTTTTTTTAATGATTGGGGCTCCCAAGTGAGACCCTATTCATTATTATGTTGATGTAACACAGAATGTGACAGCTGAAACAAAGGACAAGTTCTCTTTCAGTCAGTGTAAGTCAGGGTTGGTTGCTAAGCACTGATAATGCTGTGGATTTTGGAGGAACAATACTTCCCAGCAGGTTGTTCCTGATTGCAAAGGCTACAGCATGTTCTCTTTGATCTAATTCTGACTTGCCCTGAAAAAAGGTGAAATCTTACAGCAGTCCCACTGGACAGTCACTGGCTGAACAATTAAAAAACATGCAGCCCATTTCACAGGTTGGTACATGAAAAAAAAATCACACCGATCTTTTCTTTTTTTTGTATATACTTGGTTATACACTGCAATTTGGTTATCAATATTGTAATGTCAGATATATACATTTATTGCAAGTTGTTTAATTCTTTTTTTTACAGATTAACAGCATAGACGTGCAAAGAGAATGCATCCTCAAATTGTGTGTATGCTTGAATGATGACAGCTGTTCAAGGAGTACAATGTAAGCAAATGCTTATCTCTTTCATCATCTAGTTCACTTTCATCTATTTCCTGTACTGCATCAAATATTAGATGTCATACAAATGCAGCATATTTTGTATGTTTTGCACAGGATTGTGATTGGTTGATTGCCAAAGAAGCCATGAAGCAGACAGTAATTGGGGTCTGCATTGTTTGACATGAAGGACATGACCCAGTGGATCAGAAGGGGTTGACGTTCTCATTTCTTTGAGGAATGCAGCTGTGGCAGTGGCCATGTTATTCAGACTCATTTATGCCTTTAACCTTAGCTACCCATGAGGACTCAAATCTATATTTGAGATCATCCAGAAAGTGTTCTTCAGCCTGGAAGGACGCAGACTTTCATCAAATGTGCATGCCCTGAGGAACAAGATGCTGGAGTAAGTTGATCCTGTACTATCTTGTTCTAAGCTCAACACTGAGCAGATTTTTTTATTGTAATATCAATATTGTTAGTCCTCTTTTTTGTATTTTGCATTGTAGTTTGTTTCTTTGTATTACTTAAATGTCAACCTAGCTGAAACTTTAAAAATACTATTGTGGTTTATTTAAACTTTTGAAAACAGCTCAGCACTGAACAGTAGTTGTTGTCTTTTTCTTTTGAAATTGGAATAAAGAAAGACTTAAGACATTTACATTAAGCATTTAATTTATTTGTACATTAAAATACATTTAGGTGGAAATAGCAGTAATTATAAGCTGGTTAAAGTAAATAAAGTTGTTCAGTTAAAACATTTCTGGTTGCCGTAATTAAGTGGTTAAAATTAATTGGCTCAACAAGAGTAAGTTGTGTACAAGTTAAATCCACAAGATAATTCCAATGAACATGATTTGATCTCATTGGTTGAAGATGAATTTCGCTCTTTGGTTCTATTTACCTATATTAAGTTCAGATTAACATGATTCAAATGCGTGGAAATGGGTTTAATAATTAAATTAAGTTGCACCAACGATTTATTTTTTTGAGTATACAAGACTTTTAAAGGGGTCATCGGATGCACAAGTTGATATGATTAATGAACAGTCTACAACATACTTTCAGTGTTTCCCATACATTGATTTATTTGTGGCGGCCTGCCACAATATCAAACTGATCGCCACAAATAGATTTTCCAAAAGGCTTATACTTCGTTGAATAAACACGAGAACTGCGCATTTCAAAATCGAAGCCCGATGTGGGTGTTTTTTATATCACTGTATCTGTGAAGGAAACCGACTGTCTTCAGAACATTTTTGATGTCATTTTTATTTTTATTTTGCATGTAATGTCTGATAAAGCAGCATTTGTGAGCGGAGCCCTGCTTTGTATACAGCCGTTACCGGGGAAACCTTTATTTCTCCTGCTCTAAGCGCCTCCTGCTGGCAGAGAATGAATTTGCATATATATGCCGCCACAAATAAAGTGTTAGTCTGTGGGAAACACTGTACTTTGGTTAAAATTTCTCAATGGTAGTGTAAAACAACACCCTTTTTACCTAGCCAAAAACAGCTCTGCACACAGCAACCCGTTTTAGTGCGTTTCTTTAAATGCTAATGAGCTCTGCTGACCCCTCCCCTCTCTTCCATGGGGTGACGAGCAATTCTCATGAGACTAGGTGCATCCCAAATTGCGTACATATGCACTATTCTATGACGTTTTTTTAGTATGAATAGTGCGAGTATTTCACACTGAAAATTCCAAAAAGAAAAAGAGCACTTTAAATACCCGGATGATGCACTTAAATAACCGAAAAAACAAAAGTGTGGAATGTTGGACACTTCATGCACTCAACAGTCGCAGCTTTAATTAGGCTACTTATGCATTATTCTATGACGTTTTGTAGTATGAATAGTGCGAGTAGTGTGTTCACACTGAAAATTCCAAAAAGAAAAAGTGCACTTTAAATACCTGGATGATGCACTTAAAGAACTGAAAAAAATGTGTGTGGAATGTTGGACACTTTATGCACTCAACTGTCGCAGCTTTAATTATGTAGTGAAGGGGGAGGGGCTATCAGACTCTGATTATGAATGACAAAATAACCTTATATAATTCATACACTACATGGTTGAGTACATTATGCACTCATACACTATGTACTTATGCACTGTGTATAGTGCGTCATTTGGGAAGCAGCTACTGTTTACTTTAGCCGCATTTAACTGCGGAACTTGCTAACTAGCATGTTATTAGGAAAAGCGATTTGCAAAGATTCATAAAAGAACCTTATACCCACTTCTGCAGGTGAAGCTGGATCATGAATGATTTGCACGAACATAAACGCATTTAGGTAGATCGGGGGCGCATTCCCTTCAGAAACAAACGTAATGTCTGGAATGTCGTAAACCACTGCATCTTCAGCGACTCAGATGTTGGGAGTAAATAACAACTGCTATGTTCATTATTACATCCAACAACAAAGCATCTCAATCTCTTAGGAGACAATTCTTGTCTACACCTGCTCCCGCGTCGAAACAATGGAAGACTGTTTCCAGCTCACTCAGGGCGGGTCTAAGGTAAAACACAAGTGTCAATCAACAATCGTAGGAGGGGCCTGGGTCTGTGTGACATCACACTGCCAAAAAGCTGAGAACGGCTTGATTTTATAAAGGGGATATTATTTATAGGGATAAAAAAAAATACTGAGTGGATTTTTATGATTATAGGGTGGATGTGTACAAACATTGCCAACACGCATTTATGTTCAAACATGTAAAAGTGAATTTTGCGTCCGATGACCCCTTCAAGACCACTTTCTCAGTCGGCCCACAGAGGAAGAAGAAAACAAAACACAAAGGTCCAAGAGACACAATCAGCCTCAACTAGGGATGGGCTATATCTTATCATTGGTGATATACAGGTAGAAATTCTTCCCACGATAAGAATTACTCTTGCCACAATAATAACAATTAAGCCTGCAACCCATTCGCAACTCACGTGCAGAGCAAAAACAAGTACAGCACAAGGCAGACATGAAGCTGAAGAGGATTTTGTCTCTGAACATGGAGCTACCTCTACAATTTGGAACTGGTTTGGTCAGGGCTGTAAAGTGCAACATGTCACAGTCATGCGATGAATAAATATACCACAGTAGCATGCGTGCGATACAGTTTTGCATTTGTATGAGCCTGTTTACAAACCTGTTGTCGAACAAAGAGAACATTTAATGACATGGTATTACTCCAAATTCAGTTCATAACATCAGTCAAGTGTTTATTCTGCTTCACCAATAACTGGATGCCTTTGTCCATGGAATTTTCTGGAATGTCGTAAGTTCTATTATGTCTGTGAGTCTCACTTGGGGAGTTTCTGCTCTAAGGCGTCCTCTGGCTACCAGTATGAATTAAACAGACGCATAAGATTTTCTGACAAAACAGAAATTACTGCCACAGGTTTTATCATAATAATTTGATATTTTAAAATAAAAACTTAGACCTTTCTAATTATTTAAAGTTATAGGTCCCTTGCACTGAACTTTCACAACTCCCTTCCTCACTCAAGTATCACCAGCTCCAAAAGTGACAGCTTCCTAATATATACACTAATGTCTGTGTTATAAATTGCGACAAGACGTCATACTTAATAAAATAGACTGGAGTTCCTAATATGGTGTAATATCTAATTTGTATTCCCTACCACTAGATGGCAGACATGTAGTACTTCGATTCTAGACCAAAATTACGTCATGTTCCTATTCAAAGTGTTCGAGGAAACAGCAGAGCAAGTGAGCTATCGTGTCATTGATGCGGAAGCAGTTCAGTTCATAGCGTGCGAGTAAATTGTGAGATTTGTGAGAGAAAATCACCAAATGGCTAATAAAAAGTTGTACCGTGAGGATGTGTTGCAAATGTTATTCACCGATTCTGACTCTGAAGGGGAATATTTGCCTTTTGGAAATGATGATTGGTTGTCTAATAATCGCGCTTCTCCCGGTACATCTTTGCAGCGCAATGGTGCCGCCGTGCAAGGCGCGAGTGTTCACGAAGCACAAACAAGTGATCATTTCGACCCTTTGCCCAACAGGGATGGGGGTGGCAGGGGTGAACGTGGTCGTAGTGTCCATAGGAAAACAGTTGCTAGAGGTAGAGGCAGCAGGGGTAGGAGAAATAGGGCTGGAAGTAGCACTAGCTCTTTGGATCCAGCGCCCCAAAGAGGTGGGAGTGGCCGCGGTAGACGTGGCCATGCTGTGCGTGGGAGAGCCGGGAGACGTGGAAGAGGCAGCAGGGGTGGTCTGGATCTAAATAGGGCTGGAAATAGCGATGACAATGGTGGCTGGGTTTTTTTGAGAAATGAAGAAGTGTATCAAGACTGGATCAAACGCTTTGATGAGCCTGTTGGTTATCTAGGAGAGGAAGATTTAACCAGTGCTGCACCCTTAGACTTTCTGTCCCTCTTTCTGACTGATGACTTCTGGAACCTCATTTGAACCTTTTACAAATGAAACCAACAGATATGCTCATCAGTTTCTAAACTCCCAACAGCTGAAACCCAATTCCAGATTTCCTGAATATTTCCTGAATATTACTGATGAACTGATCAAAAAGCAGGCTACCGTTCACATGCGTTTTACTACTATATAGTATAGAAATATAGTAATAATTTGGTACTTTCTTGTTTTTTTGTTGGTTTCCTCTTTTCTGATCATTTGGAATGAGGATAAAAAAGACCAAAAAAAACATGCAAATAAGTTCAAACATCAATTCAATATCTACTATTTCCTGAATATTATGAAATTCAAGATGGCCGCCCCTGATGACGTCATAATATGCAAATTAGATTAGTATATTTACACCCCACATAAACTTTGTTTAACATGCCAACATTTTTCTAATTTACAGTAGATCTCTATCTTTAAGCCCTTTCAAGCCACAAGCTTTTGAAATCTTGATGTCAAAATCCAGCATTTTTCCAAAAATCCCTAGCGCCCAAAGGGTTAACATTAAATAACGAAAGAAAAAGAGAAAATACCTTACTACTCCTGACTGAATACCTTTTGTAGCTTTAATAATAATAAATTTCCTTTTAGTTGGTCACTTTCATTGTTGTGTTGAAATACTGACACTAGAGGTTACTCTTGGTAGCCCACACACTTCTTACGTATTCAGAAAAGGCCAAAGAAGTTGGCAAGTGGAATTTGCATGTCCAGCCACTCTCCTGGACATAAAAGAAGGGCTGACACACCACTCATTCAACTTTGTTCTTCAGAGCCAAAACACACATCTTATGCACTACAGAGTAGCAACTTTTTCCACACACCTCGCTGAAATTTATAGCATGCTATAATGTTCTCCTCTCATTTGTGCACAGATAAGAACAAGGAGTTCTCCTGGGTGCATCAACAGTGGCTTAAAAGAGGTAATTTCCTTTCTAAAAGCAAATTCCTCTAAGAGAAAAGCATGGCAGATTGAGTCTTTTTAAAGATGCCTTTCATCCATGGGTTTGATTTCTGTCTCCTTCTGATGGCCACACCCACTGTCTTTAGTGCCTGGGTCATTCTCATGTGGAAGCTTGGGTGATGGTCATAGGGAATATTGTTAATGACAATTCTTCTGGTGCAGATCTAGGGGCCATCCACACAGAACACGTCGTTGCATCTAAAAACACAAGACGCAGTGCTCAGGAAGGTTTTTTTTTTTAAGTGCAGCGCAGAATGCCTTCTCTGCCCTGTTGTCGTAAAATACAACAATTGCTATGCCAACTTGCATTGATCCAAGATGGTGGTGCAGTCAGACGCAGTGGCTACTCTGGGTTCTAAAGACGGTGCTTTTATGCCTTTTAATCTCGTCTCTTCGTCTCCAAATAATCTCACGTTACCGCTAATTCTTAAAGATTGTGTTCAAAAGCAGATCACAGTATGGCCAAACGATGCTAACTCAGCACTTCAGGACTGTTTCCAGGACACAGACTGGAACATGTTCAGAGAGGCAGCCACCTACAACAATCACACAGACTTACAAGAGTACACCGAAACAGTGACTGTCACATCATCTATGCACTGCTTGATATAAGCAGTCACCAAGACCATCACCACACAAGCCAACCAGAAGCCATGGATGACAGCTGAGGTTCGCGGGCTGCTAAAAATCCAAGATGAAGCATTCAGATCAGGAGATAAGGCAGCTCTCAAAACAGCAAGAGCCAATCTGTCTCATGGCATCAATAAGGCAAAACATCAATATGCTCAAAAAGATCAACAATAACTTCAGTGACAGTAGACACCCGGACCCCGTGGCAAGCCATTCAGACCATCACTGGCTACAAGCCCCTGCCACAGGCCAGTGACGATGACACATCCCTCCCAGATGCACTCGACCACTTCTACTCACGATTTGAGATACAAATGACAAACCTCCACAAAAACTACACACATCTCCAAATGACCAGGTGCTCTGTCTCTCTCCAGTTGACGTAAGAAAGACCCTGTCCAGGGTCAACCCACATAAGGCTGCGGGCCCTGACAACATACCTGGCCGTGTACTGAGAGACTGTGCTGCACAGCTGATGGATGTCTTAACAAATATCTTCAACACCTCATTGAGCCAGGCAGTCGTCCCCACGTGTCTCAAATCCACCACCATAATTCCAGTACCAAAGAAGTCACCTGTGTCCTGCCTGAATGACTATCGTCCCATAGCACTAACCCCAATCATGATAAAGTGCTTTGAGAGGTTAGTCATGCATCACATCAAGTCCAGTCTCCCAAACACGCTGGACCCATTCCAGTTTGCAAACTGTCCAAACCGTTCCACGGACAATGCAATATCCTCCACTTTCCACCTCGCTCTTACTCACCTGGAACAGAAAGACCCTTATGTTAGAATGCTGTTCGACTTCAGTTCAGCATTCAACACAATAATCCCTCAGCAGCTTATCAACAAACTAAACTTGCTGGGCCTCAACTTACCCGTCTGTAATTGTATCCTGAATTTTTTAGCTATAAGATCTCAGTCAGTCCATGTCGGCCGCAACACGTCCAGCACTACCACACTGAGCACAGGTGCCCCACAGGGCTGTGTGCTCAGCCCGCTGCTCTTCACACTGCTGACTCACGACTGCACTGCCAAATTCAGCTCCAACCACATCATCAAGTTTGCTGATGACACAACTGTGGTAGGCCTCATCAGAAACAACGATGAAACACACTACAGAGAGGAAGTGGCACAGCTGGCTGAATGGTGCGGTGTCAACAACCTGTCCCTCAAAGTGAGTAAGACAAAGGAGGTTGTGAGGACTTCAGGAGACACTCTGTTGACCACCCCCCACTGATCATCGACGGCTCGGCCGTGGAGAGAGTCAGCAACACTAAATTCCTGGGAGTGCACATTACAGAGGATCTCACCTGGACCACCAACATCACGTCACTCAACAAGAAGGCCCAACAGCGCCTCCACTTTCTCCGCCAGCTGAAAAGAGCCTCCTTGAGCTTTGAGATGGTAGCACTGAATTAAGCCATGAATGCAACTTCCTACCTTTCTGTCGCCACTGCCTCATAAGATGTAATATTATTATCTGTTATTAGAATCCAGCGCAACGGCAACATGTCGCCATGTTATAAGACAACATCTGTATTGCAAACTGTATTGCTGTTATTGTTGTTTTTAGTGTATGCATACAAACGCAACGTCATTGCCATAGAAACCAATGCAGATTCATTCAATTCATTACTTCAGACTTATGTGCCCTCTAGAAGCTTGCGTTCTGCAAGTGAACATCTACTTTCACAGACCTTTAAATTAAATGTTCCCTCCTGGTGGAATGACCTGCCCAACTCAGTCCGAGCAGCGGAGTCCTTAGCCATCTTCAAGAATCAGCTAAAAACACATCTCTTCCTTCTTTATTTGATCCTCTAACTCTAGCACTTCTCTAATCTTTTTGTATTCTATCTATTTGTTTTCTTTTTATTTATTATACAATTAACAAAAGCAAAAAAGGCCTCTAACACTAGCTTGCTCTATTATTTTTTCTATTCTATCTGTTTTCTTTTTACTTATTATATAATTTAAAAAAAACGTTGCTACGTGTACTGCGTTAAACTAACCGAGACTTGTTATAGCACTTGCATATCATTGCTCTTTTGTTGATTTTGATTGCTTCCATTGTGCTTATTTGTAAGTCGCTTTGGATAAAAGCATCTGCTAAATGACTAAATGTGAATGTAGATACTGAGAAAAATGAAAGAGCACCATGGACACACAAATCAGAATTGAACAGTTGCGATACACAGTGAGGACAGTCAATCATTTAGATCGGATTCCAATCGGAAATGAACCAAAATCGGATTTGGACCGACAGTCTGAACAAGGCTAAAGAAGTTGATGATGTACTACAGGTGCCCTTTTATTCTGACGGTTGCACAGGTAGTAACATCACGGACTGTTGTCGGCCAATAACATTGTCACATTTAAAGTAGGGCTGTCAGTTTAAAACGTTAACTTATTTAATCGCGTTATTTTTTCATAACTAATTAATTATTTGAATGCAGTTAACGCACTGGCCCCACCCCCAGACCTGTACATCATCTTACATTTTATATAGTTCACTGTTGACAAATATTATGCAGGGGAACAACTCCAAAAATGCAGTTATGTCCTAAAATTCAAGATATTGGTGCAAAAAATGCCCGTTTGAGTTTTTGTCTCATATTTATATAATACGATATCACACGATCAGGGAGAGCAGTATTACACAAGAGATTATTTTGTCCCGAATATCACGAGTTTAAATGTGATTTTTTTATAACAGATTAGTAAATAAGAAGTTGATATTGTGTTATATTTTAAACACAATATTATGTATTTTTGCTCAATTTTGCAGAGAACACTTTACCTTTAAAGGGATCCTATTATGCTTTTTCACTTTTTCAACTTTAGTTAGCCTGTAATGTTGCTGTTTGAGCATAAAAAAGATCTGCAAAGTTACAAAGCTCAAAGTCCACTTCAAAAGGATATACTTTATTGAACAGAAATCACTTTTCAAAAACTACTACGAACAACTCGTTTGGACTACAATGCATATTTTCAGGGATTTGTGATATCACAAATATCGACGAATGGGACGAGACCTGGTTGAGCTGCACTAGAGAAGGCAACGAGTGTTATCACTATGTTGGAGACACGCTAGCTTTCCCAAGACAGACGAACTTAGAGTGGTTACAATCATCCGGGTTTAGATCACGCTCAAATTGATTTGATATTGATGCAATATTTACACTAAAGCTAGCAGGTGGCTATGGTAAGGGGCATGACATTTCCCGACCAGGCGCCGAGTGCTGCCAATCACAACACACACTAGCCCAGCTAACCAATCACAGCACACACTGGCCCAGCTAACCAATCACAGCACATTTCGTATTTCAGAAGGTGGGCCTTCATTTGATACAGGAACTATTCGAGCCGTTCATGCCAGACTGGGGAGAGAGGTGTTGTAATAATGTAAAATATGTGAAAAATAATGTGTTTTTCGAACAACCTAGTATGAGAGCCTGTTTTAGTACACCCCCAAAACAAAATCAAGACTTTGTAAAAGAGCATAATACCCCTTTAAAGCCAAAGCAGAATTGTTGTGCGTCTTCGAGCAACACAGCGGTGTTTAGTTTCTGAATGAATCCGCGTTTTGAACGAATCGTGTGAACCAATGATTCAAAGCCCCATTCATAAAGAGAGCCGTTTACTTCATTCGATTCGTTCAAATGGCTGCTTCATTCAGGAATTAAGACATTTACCGCCACCTGCTGGCAGTTTCTTATTTAGAATATAATTTCATAAAACAAATAAATTATAATAATAAAAATTAAAACATTAAAGGGATAGGCCTAGTTCACCCGAAAAATTACAATTCTGTCATAATTTACGCACCCTCATGTCGTTTCAAACCTTTCTTTTGTGGAACATAAAGTAAGGTATTTTGAAGACTTGGTAACAAAGCTGTTTTGGTTACCAATGACTTTCATTGTGTGAGCAAAATATACTGAGATGTTTCTCAAATTATCTTCTTTTATATTCCATAGTTTATGTTAGGCCAGTGGTTCGGGCCGCACTATGGTCCAAGTGCAAGTCTCGCGGGCCGCACGCATATCATTTACATATTACGTCAGCAATACAAACCAACCTGATTTATAATATTATAGCCTAAATATTATGATATCTAATCGATTACATTCATTGTAATAAATAAATAATTCTACTCCCCATAAATAACACCCAATTTTGTGAACTTCGGCTCGAAAGGAGTAACAGCACAATCATAGGCGGAGTTTCACTTTTATACGTGGGGGGGCACCCACTGGCAGACGAGCCACGAGCACTTTTTTATATGTTCTACATTTCATGTATTTATGTAACACATTCTACATTAAAAAATTAATTTTGAATGAACAATAACTGCTGTACAAAGAGTAAAAAAAAGAAAGAAAAAAAAACATACCTAATGCAGAAAAGCCGCCTCTTTTTCCGAATTGCGCAGATGACCACTATCTTTCTTTCATCTCTTCTGATAAATTTTCAGTCAAATCGTTTTCTGTGTGCTAGATCAGAGCTAGAGCCCTGCATTTCAGCTCAGGCCCGACAGGCCCCGAATTTTTTACGCCCCTCGGGCTGGGCTTCGGGACAATTTTCACGTCATAATTCAGACGCGGGCATGGCCTCGGGCCTGTTTTAGGCTTCTCCTTATTTTTATATTTTAGACATCCATCAATTAGTGAT
>NW_015558605.1:468548-481890 GCF_001515605.1 Sinocyclocheilus anshuiensis | reverse complement strand
TTTGTTTTATTTCGTTAAGTAGTCATTTAAAGCTTTCTATAGATATATTTATCATGTCTGTGAGGCATGTATTCGCTGAGTTTCGGTTCATTTTTGTGAAGCGCGCCTGTTCAAGACGAGACGGCAGAAAGCGCATCATGTTTGATTTTATAAAAGCACAACGTTTTGTTGATATTGTGAGTGCACACAAATAAAAGTAGACCCTTTACAGTTACGAATGATGTATTACTCTTACCTTTATGAGCAAAAATGTATCCACTGAAAAAAATGCAAGTGATCGCGCTGGCACCTCCATATCCTGCAAAGCGCGCTTCAGCTTCCACTCTCCGCACAAACTATTGGATACAGCGCACATTTATCTAGGTTTAACGTTTAAACATTGTTATATGCTTGAACTGTTTTATATCTATAGATTTTATTTTAGTCAAGTCGTGATGATTTGAGAAGGCTAAATTGATCAAACATAGCTATGCTCACTGTCTGCCGCTGGCCACTTGGTCGTTACTTTAAATGCGTAACGTTATTTAGGCTATGTGAGTACTGCTCATGTCTGAAAATAATATATGAAAAACAAAATTATTTTACATAAAAACATTAGGCTATAGCTTATATTTATTTAGTACATTTTTAAATTAATGTAAAAACTAAAATGAATTGTAAAACTGAAAGTATTTTTTTTAATTGTGTTCAGCACCGTGGGCCGCATTTGAATTCGTGACAGGCCGCATGCGGCCCGCGGGTTGAGAACCACTGTGTTAGGCCGTTGTAGCTTAAATGTTTGTGTAATAAATTTTATGTTGAATCAAATAAAATTCTTTCTAAAGCTACAATTTGTAATGTCTACTTGATACTTTCTCATTTAATACAAAAATAGCTTTAAATAATCTTTTGTGGGTATTTTCACAGTAAAATTTATTTAAAAACTTCAAAAGTTCAAATAACTAAATTAGTCAGGTTCAAATATTTGATATTCTAAGCAAATACAACTTAAATGTGTCATATTATTTTCACTAATTTTGTTGTGGAAGGATTTTCAGAGAGAGCATTTAGCTTGTTTTTGACCTCTGTTCTCCTGACGTGCCCAGAAGTCTTGAACTGTTTTGTTGATGTCACAATTTTCTTCCCGCAGTTCTCTCTGCCACTGCCTCAACTCTTGCACATCTGGATGCACACGCACCTGAAAAAACAATATATTGACATAGTTTAGCATTCACTACTCTACTACTTTATTACTACTCTTCAGGTCAAAGAAAAAACAGATGCTTTAGGATACACAAGATCCTTCAAAGACGAGAGGAGTCTTATTCATGCCTCCATATGAGTCAGTATCAGTTTTTGTTGTTCTTGTTGCATTAATACGACCAGTAGATGTCCTCAGCATGCTATGTTTTAAACACATAAGCAGTGAATCTAGCTAGTGTAATCTATCTCAGGGGTTTTCAAACCTGTCCTGGAGGACCCCCAGCACTGCACATTTTGTATGTCTCCTTTTTCAGACACACCCAATTAAAGTCTTGCAGTCTCTACTAATGAGTTGAATCAGGTGTGTTAGATGAGGGAGACATACAAAGGCTGAATCCGAAATCGCCCCCAATACCCTCATTCACGATTCCCTACATTAGGCCACTAATACAGTTAACTTGAAGGAGGAAATGAAAACGAGTGAGTGAATTCGGACACTGAGTGCACCGGAAGGACTGGTGCTTTTGCATAGTTTATGCTTGCTTTTTAATAATGATTTGAAACTGGCAAACTGGCAGCTCCAGTAGTAAGATTAAAGGATTTATCTTGAACTCTGTCATGGAAATTATGTATAAACCCTAATCAAACAATTTAATAATCAATTTAAATGAATTCGGACACTGAGTGCACCGGAAGGAATGCCGCTTTTGCATAGTTTGTGCTTGCTGTTTATTAATCATTTGAAACTAGCAAACTAGCAGCTCCAGTAGTAAGATTAAAGGATTTATCTTGAACTCTGTCACGGAAATTATGTATAAACCCTAATCAAACAATTTAATAATCAATTTAAAAATAATTTATGGTAACACTTTCTATGAAGCCCATATTTATAATATCAAACAGCCATAAGATCAGATATCAGATCAGATGAATGTGTAATAAGACATATTTGCTTTGAACTATTTTAATGTAATATAAGTTTGATTATTTTGACGGTTCCCCAGCAGACAGACTGACTATAAGTAACTTTGCAAGTACGTCAACATACCACTTACAAGATGTAGTAAGATACTGTGCAGATCTTAAATAAACAATGTCAAGATATATAGTCCATTATAAATGTAAAAATAGATTTAATCTTAAAACTTATAACCACAAATGCGTAAGCATTATAATGTATTATAATTGTTGTTATGATTATTTATAAGATGATATAACATATTATAAGGTCTTTTATAATGCATTATGCATTCATTATAATGCCTTAAGAATACCCTTATAATGTGTTATAAATATGGGCTTCATAGAAAGTGTTACCGAATTTATATCTGTACTGTTTTACGCTGTACTCTGTGGACGAGCGCTTTGTAAAATTAATGGATGAAAGGATGATTCAGCTGCGTGCGTCATCTTCTGGCAAGACGTGGCAATTCATTTCGTGCGCAATTCTCACAGTGCATTATGGGTATTCTGGGTTATTATTGGTATTCTCAAGCCGTTGTGCATACATCAGTTGAACACTCTTTATTGCTGTGCATTGTGGGATTGAATGAGTGCACTCAATAATGTCCACTATGTTCCATAATGTTTACACTGTGTACTAGGGAGAAGGGGCGATTTCTACTTCAAAATGGGAGACAAACAAAATAATGGAAATTAAAAATTAAGATATTGCCGGTATCAGCATAAAACAAGGAATGTAATGAGTATGTTATAGAGGCCACAAAGGTACCAGATTACTAATCAGGACCACCTGATATCTGACTCATCAGCTGATTCTGTTTGGTAAGTATATCATTTTAAATATGTTTGCAACATGTTTCACACTCTAGGCTGACACAAGTTTTTATTATCACAAGATCTACCATTATTCGCCTCATCTTAGGGGCCGTTTACACGACAACGTTTTCAGCCAAAAACGGGAAACTTTTTATGCGTTTTGCCTGTTCATTTACACGACAACAGCGTTTTGGGGACTGAAAATGCATATTTTTGAAAACAGGTTTCAAAGTGCAAGTTTTTGAAAACGGCACCGTTGTTGCTTCCGTGTAAACATCCAAAACGGGAATCTTCGAAAACGGTGACGTCATGCGTGTGCGCAGTGTGTGTTAGGTATGTAGACATGCTCAGTACGTGTCGATTTTAAAGGCAAGCGCGAACAAACATACACAACAATGGCGGAGTACATGGTAGAGGTCTTCTCGGGTCCTAAAATCTGTACCCGACCCGAATCGACCCGAATCACTTCTTACTCAAACCCGACGTGCATAAATAACATTTTTTTAAAGAAAAACCCGACGGCATTTATTTTCGAACCCGACTGGACCCAAACATAAACGGCATTGACGTGTGTACAGCCTGCAGCCCCGCAAAAATCCCAGTGTCCTGCTGACTGATTTGGCCGGTTCTCCATTACTTTGATTTATTTAACATTTATTCAATTTATTATTAGGCTACTTTATATTAGTGCCTGCCTGATGGATACAAGTTATTTCTGAGCTCGGCTTTCAATTGTGACCAGTGGATTTGAAAAATAAACGTGATAGTTTGATAAAAAATAAATCGATAGCCTAATCATGGATTCGCTGTTGTCTGCAACCTGATCTCCGGCGAAAGGCTTCTGCACACAAAAAAGAAAAGCCCTGCATGAACACGCAGCATAATGAAGCGAGTGGATTTTCCTGATGGATCTCATATCTATAAGATGATGTCTGTGTGCTCCTTTTCTATGTGCATTCCTCTCTTAACACGAAAGTGAAAGTAAGCTACGCATTCGGGATAGTTTAAAAGAATTCGGGTCTAATCAGGTCCATTTGGGAAAAGCATGTTTATTTTAAATTACCCGAGACCCGAGGCAGCTAATACCGAACCCAACCCGTGTCCGAGGTACTCGTCAAAGTTTTGGACCCGAACCTGCTCGGGTCTCGGGTCGGACCTCGGGTTTTCGGATCCAAGTGGACCCGTGAAGATCTCTAGTACATGGTAGTGTTGTTGCTGCTCAAGAGTTTGCTAACGCTTCTTCAGCAAAGTGTGGATTTACTTCACCGATATTACAACCAACAGCGGAGACGCATCATTTACACACGGCAACAGGTACTTTTTACTAACAAGGTGACAGTGCCAACTACTGGCCTGGCATACGTAATACAGTGTTTTTGGCCGTTTTCGCGGATATGTGTAAACGCAAATCGTTTTGAAAACGTTGTCGTGTATACGTGAAACTTTTTAAAAACACAAGGGAAAATCTTTTCCGTTTTTGACTACATCGTTGTCGTGTAAACGTAGCCTTAGAATGCACTGTCTTTGAAGCATGTTTTATTGCCTTGTTCTGGATTAAATGCTTAAATTCTGATATATGTGACTCATTGGTCGATCCTGCTTGATAATTATATCAACTTGTCTGCATTATGTTTCCCAAAACAAAGCTTGTTGGTGATTGTAGTCTTTGGAATTATGTTTTTGCATAATAGCATTATTGATGTTAGGGACTGGAGGAAGGCACGTTGTGTATGTTGTGTCAAAAGGGAGGCCCACTGTCTTTGACTTTGACAACCCCCGATCTAGTGGCTACATCATGGTATTTACAGATTACTTTCTTTATTTCTTTCCACCAGATTGCACTAATCTTCATTTGTTGGATTTTAAAGGGGTTCTATTATGTCTATTTACAAAGTCTTGATTTGGTTTTTGCGGTGTACTAGAATAGGTTTTCATGCTTGATTGTTCCAAAAACAAATGATTTTCACATATTTTATATTTTTGCAGCAGCTCTCTTTCCAGTCTGTCTCAAATGCCCTGTTAAGTTCCTGTTTTGATGAAACCCCTCCTTCGGAAATTGGTGATTGGCAAACCACTCCAGAAATGTCACACACCTTACCATAACCACAAGTCTAATCTGCTCAGCTGTAAATATTAACAATGCCATCAATTTTGCCATACCAAATAAAGTCTGATTCAGACCCTGAGAATGTTTATAAACAAGAGGATTGTGCAGAACCTTTGCAAGCATAAATGAGGGGGTATATCTCCTTTTAGAGTGGACTTCAAGCATTGCAACCTTGCAGATTTTTTTACAGAACCTTGCAACATTAAACACTAACTAAATGTTGAAAAAGTAAAAAATAAGCATAATAGTATACCCTTTTTCAAATTTTTTAAATTTTACATAGAAATAAATGTTAAATCATTTGGAGGTGAATACTGTTTACCCAGAAAAATGTTAAATGTTTTACTGTAACATACGACATAAGTATATATTAGGGCCGGGTGATAAAACGATTTAAAATTGGGTTGTGATCAAATTTATGTTGATGACAATGATACGCTCTGCAGCTGTTGGCTCAAAGTTCACACCCATTCCTACTGCACACTGTAAGTTATTAGTCAACAGAACTTGACACAAGGAAACAAAAATGAGTGGAACGGGCGAGGAAAGTAAATGTGAAACTAACTTTGTGTTATCTTCCAAAGATGAGAAAATAGTCCAAAAATGTTTTACCATGACTGCAGTTATATAGAAGTGGTTTGGCTATTTTAAAAGCGACCAGGCGCAGATTAAAGCGATCTGGAAAATATGTCAGAAATTGGTGACATCCAAGACTGACAACACAACAAATCACCATCCCAGCGACCACACTGAAAGTATGAAAATGTGGGCCGATATTTCTCTGTCAACAAGTAGCACTCATAGCAGGGCTGTACCAAAGCAGAAATCGATTGTGTCACCCTTCATAGCCATTACTCCTTATGAAAAGCGATCCAAAAGGAGCAAGGGTATAACGAGAGCAGTGTCTTACTTTATAGCAAAGGATATGAAGCCCCTAAGCTAGGGCTGGGTATCGAATTTGAAACCATTTAGGAATTGCCTCAATACCATAGAGTATCAAAAAAATGTCTTGTCGTTTGGTACCAAATTTCGATACCCTAGGAGTTAATCTTGTCAACGTCTGTGAGCCAGCAAGCATGCAGCATGCTTGATGTGCCTAAATCAAGTGCTGGTGATTGGCTGTGGCAAGGCATCAAGGAAAAACACTAGTTTACGCTAGGGGTTAAACGACTTCTGATTTTTTAAAAGTCGACTTTTATGTGATGAAAGTCGAGTCGAAGTCGACTAGTCGCTGATGAAGTCATTAATGTACAAATACGTCTGGAGCTGCGATAAACACCTTGTGCACAGCTATGGCATATGACACAGCACTGCCCACATGGCTACTGCTCCTATAACAGCTCATTTTTATCAGTTCTTTTGTCTTTGAGACGTTATGTTTTTCACAGATTTCTGCTCCTTCTAAATCAGATACAGATAAAGTAGCACAGTAAAGATTACATTCATATGAATGCATTAGTGAGAGCGATTGCGTGTCTGAATTAATTCTACCTGGCAGCATCTCTCTACTAGTAGTGAAGCTGTGGGATTTAGTTATTAAGAAATATATGCTTGAACTTTTAAGTTTCAAAGCTATTTTATTGAGAAATCACAGAACAGTGTGTGCGTTACAGTGCAGCAGCGCATTAGATTAGAACAGTGATTAACTTACCTACCTGTACAATAAGCTGTTTAAAACGTGCATTCTCCCGTTCAATTTCGAGCATCCAGTAATATAATCTCACATGTTTATTTGTCATTTTAACTGTTTGGAAACGGAGCATAAATGTAGAAGTCCTTCAAAGATTTCTTATCCTGTTGCGCCCTCTATAGGACCAGCGACTAGTCGACGCCAAGCTTAAACCGTCATGGCAGAGCATTGAAGTCGACTAACCGACTAGTCGATTAGTCAGTGCAACCCCTAGTTTACGCTGGTTACGCCCAGAGATGTGGCTCACACATGTGTAAACGGGCTGTAGTGTGTAAATGTCCCATCCCCCATAGATGTAAAAGATGTAGAAAAGATAAAAAGTGTGGCTTTTCATCTCGATGACAACTCATTGACTCGATGACAACAGTGTGCAATGCAATATTTGCAACAAGATAATTGCTGCCAAGATCGGCAACACAACAAATCTGATAAAGCACACTTGACTGCACAGAATAAACGTAAGTGCAGAAACTTGCCCCGTCTTCGACTATAAGAACACCAAGCCGGAGTAGTCATCCTCTCAGTGTCCTCCTGCCACAGAGCCTCCTTCACCATGCCCACCACACGAGTCCTCATCCAAAACTACTCATGAAGACAGCTGTGCAATGACTGGGACTCCGACAGGTAAGGTTAACGTTTAGCAAACAAACAAACAACAAACAAACAAAATCAGCTAACCTGTTGTGGTACATGCTTGTGTACTAGTTAAGTTAACGTTTCTGTGCGCGGTGACTTACTGTAGTCCTATAAACTGGGACCTCCATAACGTTAGTTTGGATGTATAGCTATAGATAGCTCGCTAAATCGATGCTAAAATGCTTTAAAGTTGACAGCAACTGATCAAGTTTAACTCACATTAAACTAATTATCTTTTTTACTTTTTTGTTCACAGAAGAGGCAAAAGCTCTCTGCCCTTGAGGAGCTGTTTGCTGTGGAGGACATGGCAATTAAAATTAAGAACAGAGACCACTGTCAGCAGTAGTAGATAGAGGATTCAGGCGGAGATAAAGCACTACAGATTACTTCCATCTACACTGTCCTCAGTGAGTCCAGTAACTTGGTGGTGAGACAAGAAGGACACTCTCAGAGCTTACATTTTCTACTGCTGGGGACATTATCAGTCAGGAGCGGGCTTGTTTGTCTCCTGAAAAAGCAGGCATGCTATTTTTTTCAGCAGAAGAACTGCTGAGTGATTTAAAGATCTTGAGTATGTAGTAGTGAGCCTCACATACTGACTTGAAACTGTTCATTTTGCACTGAAAACTATTTGAACTTTATTAAAACAAAATTGTGTTATGAAGCGTGCCGTGGAAAGCTGGAAATTCAGCTAAGGAACTGTGCCACTACCACTGACATATGGTCCAGCCGCACATCTGAGCCATATATGAGCCTCACTATTCACTACATCAACGAGGAGTGGGCTCTTCAAAGTAGATGCTTGCAGACGTCATATTTTCCGGATGACCATACTGCCAAAATACTCTGCCAGGCTCTGGAGGATGCACTCGCATCTTGGGGCCTTAGCAAGGACCGACAGGTGCGTATCACCACAGATAATGCAGCAAACATTGTCAAGGCTGTTTCGCTTAAAAATTGGACTCACCTACAGTCTTCCGGTCACCAGCTGCATCTAACCATTGGAAAGTTAATAAACATCTAAGGAAAGAGCTATGCTAAATGCCAAGGATCTCCAACCCTGCTCCTGGAGAGCTACTGTCCTGCAGACTTAAATTCCAGCCCTGGAATATGTTACTGTTTTTTGCATTGTATTTTGAATTGTAGTACATTTGAATTGTACTATTTTTGAGATACCTGACATATATTTTAATGTTAGCCTATAATGTATTTGATTAACATTTTGCACGTGTTTCCATTAATTGGATTATGATGTACAGGATTAACTAAGGTGAATATTTATTGACTTCATTTATTATAAATTTCTATGGATGTTGTTGTTTAGATGCAAACTACGAAGTGGCAAAGAAAACATATTTGGCACATTTTTAACAAATCCTGGTACAGTCCTATATGACATGTTATACTGTCAGCGATTTGTTGTGTCATGCTGCACCGCAGTGCATCCAGTGTAGACAGTTGCTGTGCCTCATTTCGAAGGCTATGCCCTCCAAAGGCCACATACGTCATTGAGGCTGCCTAATTTCAGAATTACATTCAAAGATATTACAAGAATTACTACAGGTGGGAAGATTCATATTGATTCTTGGGGTCACGATTCAATTAAAAATCGATTCACAAATTTTCTATTTTTAATCACGATTCACGATTTTTCATCACTTTTTTGTGCACACTGCACATCAAACGCACCAGTATCTTGATGCAAAACACACCAGTCTATAATATGGGTAGTCCTGACTCAAGAAATCAGTGTTTCCTATTAACGATGAATTTCCTAATAAATCTAAAATATTGTACATGCCCAAATCCGAATACCATGTTCGGAAAGGAAATCCTTTCATACTATGGAACCCCTATAAATAAGAGATTGGAGGAAAAAATTGATTTCAATGCTTTCTCTTGCAATTACAGTATATCGCTGGGTATTTATACTGTATATAAATTGCGGGGCATTGAAACACTTCGAGATTCGCAATCACACATGCGCCGTGTATACTATGGAGCAGCAGTACTTACCGCTCATTTTACAAGATTAGATGTTTATCAGTGGTGCTCAGGATATGCAAATCATTCACCATCGTCCTCAGTCTTCTATTCTTGTTCTAAATGAAATTTTATGTACTGTAATGTAACAGGCTACCGCTAGCAAGCGGCAAATCATTTTCCGTAGAATGCGTTGTTCGTTTTCCGTGCCTTTCTGAATACGGATTCACTATTCCGGCACAACCCTACTTCCCATAATCACAAATGATCAATAATTAATATAACATTTTTCCAAATACTTGCCCTCGCTGAAAATGGGACAGGATGAACTTGTTTTTCCTCCTACATTGCTGTTTTGTTCCGACAGCATCATGTTATTATTCTTCTTCTTATTAAATTAACTAAAAATTAAAAAATTTTAATTTGTGAATCAATGCAAATTGCTACAAGACTGAATTGCGATTCTCATGTGAATCTAATTTTCCCCCACCCCTAAGAATTTCACCTCACAAGAAATAATTGTGGTTACCTGTTTTAAAGCTGCAGTCCGTAACTTTTTTTGGTTAAAAATGATCCATGGCAATTTACGGCGAAAATTATTATTTGGGTCATATATTCCAAGACGTAAGCTAGAATCTGTGATTGCGAAGTACAGTAAATATCCACACCGGTGCGGTGACTGACTGCCACACACACATACTCTTCAGAACATTAGATTCATCCGACTCTGGAGCCGCGCCGACTCACAACCCACGCAAGGAAGATAATTCCACACACAGCTGCAATTGCAGGTTTTCAAACAGAGATGGAGACAAAGAGGCAAAATTTACGGACTGCAGATTATAATGGGTTCAAATGTATTTTGTCTCATCACATGCGCCACATGCGTACAGTGTAGACACAGTGTTTGATTATGAGGGTGTATGTCATGAGTTTGTATTTTATTTTGTGGTTCAACAGGAGCAATGGTTCTCAACCTTTATGACTCTAAAAAAGCATGGTATCCTGACAGCCAATAACATCTCTGCGGCATTTTCAGTGACAAGTTTTTGCACTCTCTAGGGCTGTCAAAAAAAAATTTGAATTTCGAATATTCGTCGAATTAAAAAAAAAAAAAAACACATTCAAATGCAAAAACGTTGCATTCAAATTTAAGGTCTGCGTCAGCCGTCAGGCAGCCTTATCAGTGGCGCACGAGATACGATGACGATGTATGTGTCATCGATTGCATTTGAATGCTTTTGTTAGCCTATCCAGTTGAACCCACTAGATGCGACGCTGCTACGTTGTTCATTCATATATTGCGGAAAACGAGAGCATTAGTGCAGAGATGTTGTTGTTTACGTCAAAACTGAAATCAAGCCATTCACACAGAATGCATATTTATCACATTTTCTAGCGGGACATCTATCAGCGTTGCACTCGCGTCTCGCAGTGTTTAGAAAGCCATGTAAAATTAATGCAAGTTGCATTGCACTCGCGTCTCGCACAAGAGAGCCACATGTTTAGAAAGCCATGTAAAATTAATGCAAGTTCAACTTTTAAAAAACATGTCTAAAAGACGTTATGGCGGTTAATGGCGGCCCCCATCCCACAGTATCTCATGTTTTTAAATGAAGAAAGTAACCTACTCTTTGTGATTGGTTTTCTGTCCTTTGTATTAAACTATACATACATGCATGGTGCTGTTTTTTTTCTAATTGTTTAAGCAACTTTATTAATTGTATATGGTTTATAAACATTACTTGAAACATTATGCACTTTTTTTCAAAGATAGTCTGTTATTTTATTACGCTTTGAAGAAACGTGCATAATATTTTGCTCGATGCACCCTCTTGTGGCCTCGGGAGAGAAGCCAAAATCTTTTTTCCCCCAACTGAAATTATGCCTTTTAAATTCGAATTTAGTTTTTCAGTCATTTTGACAGCCCTAGTACTCACCTTATATCCCCTCCAGAAAGCCTGGATCAACACTGCAGCTTGCTCATCTGTTAGAAGTAGAGAAGCTGGGATGTGCGGCCTGGGACTGACAGAGAGAGAGCATGTCTGTCATGCAAATAAATCACATTCAGAGCTGAAATGAAGACTGAGAGAGACAGCCAGAGTACGTTTATTAGGCAATCTACTTACTGTTCAAGAAGCCAATTCTGGACGAAAGGAATTGTATGAAAATTTGTAGGTGTTCGCTTTGTCCGAGGGTTTTTACTAATAGACAAGAGCAAAAAATAAAGAACATATTTAAACACATTTAACCATTTCACTGTATAAAAGTCACAAGGAAATAGCCATAAAGTGTTGGCAAAACACACAGGGTCACATTTCTCTTACTCACTTGTATAGCCATTCAGTGAGGAAGTCACAGCCATTAAACGCCGTCTTTTTCCTCTAGATTGACAATCGAACATGTGAAATAAACACAATGAAAAAGATGTTATATTATAAGATTAAATGTTACTGATCAGTGGCATAGGTTATGTAGTTGGGCGACATGGAGTGTCTATACAGTACCATTCAAAAGTTTGACAACGTTACGATTTCTAAATGTTTTTAATAAAGTCTCTTCAGCTCAACATCTTCTGCTATGTTTTTGTGCTTAAAAAAATTCAGTATAAACAGTAACATTGTGAAATAGTATTACAAATTTAAATAACTGTTTTATATTGCAATATATAGTAACATGTAATTTATTTCTGTGATCAAAGCTACATTTTCAGCATCATTTCTCCAGTCTTCGGTGTCACATGATACTTCAGAAATCATTCTAATATGCTGCTTAAGAAACATTTATTATTATTATTATCCAGTGGTGTAATGTAACGAAGCAATAATACTTCGTTATAGTACTTAAGTATATTTTGGGAGTATCTGTACTTCACAACCGCGGATGATTCATTCACGACTCAAGTTGAGTCTGGGTCGTGCGATACAGCATCGTCTGTGATAATATGGTAAGTGTTGTTGTAATGCTGTGCGATCGGACATTATCAGGTAGGCTATATCACCAAATCACACACAGAGTGCACACACGTTGATCGTTTGAATGAATCGGTTGAATAAATGATTCAGTTATTCACTCATTAACACAGTCAAATGCTTTGTTCCTGAATGAATCAGTCGTTTGAACAGATCGGTTGAATAAATGATTCAGTGATTCACTCTTTAACACAGTCAAATGCTTTGTTTCTCAATGGCTCACTCATTAACAGTCACTTGCTAAACAAAACATTATTTATTCATCTGTGACTGCAGGTTGAATGCATCCATGTCCCCTCTGAAATAGGCCTACGTTAAACTGTGTAAATACATCTAAATGCTATTTCAGATGCAGATTCCAGAAATGTTTTCTCATGTTGGAACAAAAGACACTAAGTACCGGATGAAGTGCCATTTTGAAGTGCAAAATGGAAGAAAGAGTTCAAATTGAACACAATCTTGCTACTCGAGCTGTGTATAAACATTTTGGGACTTCAACTTCTACCAAAGTCATTTTCTGGTACGATATCTGTACTTTTACTTGAGTATGGCTTTCAGGTACTTTATACACCACTGTTATCATCAATGTTTAAAGTTGTGCTACTTAAAGGGATAGTTCACCCAAAAATGAAAATGTGATGTTTATCTGCTTACCCCCAGGGCATCCAAGATGTAGGTGACTTTGTTTCTTCAGTAGAACACATTTGATGATTTTTAACTCCAACCGTTGCAGTCTATCAGTCGTATAATGCATGGCAATGGTAACAAAATCTATGAGAGTAAAAAAAAACATGCACAGACAAATCCAAATTAAACCCTGCGGCTTGTGATGACACATTGATGTCCTAAGACACGAAACGATCGGTTTGTGCCAGAAACCGAACAGTATTTATATAATTTTATACCTTTAATACACCACTATGTCCAACTGTGTTTGGGCACGCGCACGGCATTCGGTGCGTGAGGTGTGTACGCGCTCTGGCGTAGTTTACG
>NW_015558605.1:462424-467751 GCF_001515605.1 Sinocyclocheilus anshuiensis | reverse complement strand
CTCTCATAGATTTTGTTACCATTGCCATGCATTATACGACTGATAGACTGCAACGGTTGGAGTTAAAAATCATCAAATGTGTTCTACTGAAGAAACAAAGTCACCTACATCTTGGATGCCCTGGGGGTAAGCAGATAAACATCACATTTTCATTTTTGGGTGAACTATCCCTTTAACATTTATGTAGAAACTATAGCCGAATACCATTTAAACATTTGAATGGTAGCATAAGCATGCATTATATAAAAGGAAATTATATAAAATACATGATAGAACATTAAGAATTTGTACTTTTTTAGAAACTATGCCATTCAACCATTCAAATGCTTAAACAGCATTCGAAGTACGCATGATATAATAGGAAATAACCTCCATGCAGTGGTGCTTCTGTGCTTCTGCAAGCAAAGCCTCCAGTCCAGGCAGCAGCACAGGAAACACACGGTCCTCTAAATAACATTTGCTGAGCCCTTGACACAAGTCGGGTGACCCTGAAAATCTGTTTTGGGGGGGAAAACAGTGTTTTAGGCGAGATGAGAGATGGTCAGACACTGCTTTAAATAGCAAACAAGCAAAGAAATAAATAGGAATCTCAAATATTGGCAGTCAAATTACTCTGTTTGAGAAGAGCATCTGATGAAGAGCAGGTAGAAATCAGAGTCTGTCTCGTCCATGTCTTCCTCTGCAAAAACAGGACTGATCTCGTAGTCTTTCGCAATATTAGCCCTCTGACAATAACAACTCGCATGCATTTAATGGCATTATTTTCACTGATACGGACACAACTTACACTGTGAATGGAAGAAGAATATTTTTGGCTCGAGATCGGTGTTTTCTCACCTGAACAGCGCTGCAGTGAGCGATAGGTCTTTAAAGCACGATCAAAACAACACGACAGAAAGCTGTGTGTGTGTGTGTGAGAGAGAGTGTGTGTGTTACACTCACCGTTTCTAACGCAGCACCGCACAGTTGCTTGTTTTCAGTAACCATAGTGACGGTAACTAAGGAAGTAACGACATTTTGACCGGATTCACGAAAATATTGTAGTATTTATATCACCTCTCAATACAAGAAAAACAAATAAATGTGAATAAACGCCAAGCTTTGGGAATCGAGACATGCAGCGCCGTCTTTTCGATCACTGAAACAGCGGGACGATCTAAAATGTGGCGTAATGTAGGTCATTTTCAAAGTTTAAAGCAGCACTGTGTAACTTTAGGCGCTCTAGCGGTTAATAAACAGAACTGCACACATCCCGCGGAAGAACATTCTAACCGGAGCTACTTCTCTAAGTTTATGTCTATGGCGATTCACGCAGGTATGTGTTACTCCGCAGCGGTGACCAGGCTACAATAGTCCGAATATAAGCACTTATTATAAGTGTACCGGAGTGATTCGGAATAAGACAAAAACGCAGTTTGGAAGATGAATTCATGATGTACTCGCTCATTATATACATTTAGCAAATTGTGAACACAGAAAAAGTTACATAGTGCTGCTTACACGTGATGAAGAATGCAGATGAGCCCAGAATACAATCATTATATTATATTATTTTATCATACTGATAAACAAAATGTATATCCTGAATGCACTGTAAGTCGCTTTGGATAAAAGCGTCTGCTACATGCATAAATTTAATTTTAATGTAATTTTTATTTATAAATAAACTTGCCTTGCTTTATCAGACTTGCATACCTCCGAATTCCATCTGTGATAAAAGTAGTATTTTTTAATTTTTTTATTTGAACTGTACTGACTGACTGTACTCTTGGCCCACATAATGTGATATTACTCATGATGTGTCAAAGCAGGTTTACTCAAGGCAACAGGCCACAAGGTGGGAGTGTTGTATTATAGAAAGAGTTCAGTGATGGTGATATTCTGCTGATTTCAGTGATGAGCACTACATTGAGACATCTCTGCTTACATTGTGTCATTTTTGTTTTCATATTTTATCAATTATTTATGTTTAAAGCATTTTAAATTACCCAAACATACAGATTTAATCCTTTCACAATCCTGGACAAAATGGCAGATGGCAACCGTTTCCAAGGTAGAGTTGGTTAATACAATGTTAATAAAGGTGGGGCTGCATTTACATGCATGTTTCAGGCATCTAAAAAGCAATTAAGAATGTTACTTCCAGATATCCATAAAAAATAAAAAAAATCCCAGCCAGTGCCTTTTTTTTTTGCGTCCCTAAGAAATAATCAAACATAGAATTTAATGTAACAACAAATACATTTGCGATGCAAAAATGTAACAATACTATGTATTCTTTCATCAATTTTACATCAGATTAAAGTCAATTCAATATTATTTTAAATAACATTCATGCTGAAGGTTTTCGGGCCTGTCCCTCACTACGATTTTTCTTTTTCAGCAGGACTTTTAATTGTCAAAATGAGGGCAAAATGATATAAAAATCATTGTTAAATCTCTCACTGGTAAGCAATGTTTTTGGCATAAGTATACACCGTTTCTATCAAATATAAATCATTTTATTGGTGTCCCCTGATTTCATGTCAGCCCTGTAACCCTTGTAAAATAATGGACATTCAACTGACATCACTTCTATGAGGTAACATCATCTCTCAAGCAAAATACAAAAGTAATGTCCACACACTGATATAACTGCTCCATACAAAATTTTATTGCAACGTTTCGACCATCAGGTCTTCGTCAAGCACAGGCTTCAGGTTGTCCTTTTTGTCCTGCACCTGAGCCCTATTTGGTTTTGTGGCATGTGCATCTTTTTTGCATTTTTAAAAATAATCTCTCAACCAGGAAAACACAAAGCATATTTCTCTCTCAGTTCTATAATCAGTACCGTTTTTTAGGCATAGGCGAGCTAGGCGGTCGCCTAGGGCGCCACCAGCTGAAGGCACGTACTGGCACTACATTTTAGCAGGGTTGTGATAAAGAGTGGCACAGTCACCCTGAAATATGACTGCCGCCCCCACTGGATCCCCCAACATCATTGGGCTAGAGTACTGTCAATCTGACAATGCCTGTATGCCATTGGATCAGAGCGCTGTCAATTACTGCCTGATTGTTGCATGCAAAGTTTGCATTTGAAGCGCTCATCAACGCCATTGGATCAATGGGCTCTGTCAGTGCTTTGGCAAGGTAACGCTTTTTTTTTGCCATGCAATAAAGCTAAGTTCAAAGGCCAATTTAAAATATTGGTACAGTAAATAAAGTGCACAAAATCAGTATTTTGTTTAAGCAGTATTTGTGGCAGTTGATAAATCATGTTGCGAGATTTGTTTTTGCACCAATGCATTGTTAAAGGATCAGCGTGTCATATTCCCATATAAACTTTTAACAGCCAATTTAAAAATATTGGTATAGTAAAATTTGCTAATTTACGAGATCAATACATCCTTTATTAAACCGCTTTGTCGAGTTTAATAAATTAAAAAATATTGGTATAGTAAAATTCGCTAATTCACGAGATCAATACATCCTTTATTAAACCGCTTTGTTTAATGCTGAATCAATTCATTCACTTCTAACAGCACTTAATGGGAGCAGCGTCATACACATAAGGTGTGTCCCAAACTGAAGTGCGTGGACTCCGGAGTGCGCATTTCAAGTGCGATTGCGTCACAGCGTCAGGACGTAAGCTGTCCCAATTCAGGATGCACCCTCCAAAGACCGAATTCCAAGGCCGATTGCATCACCGCAGCGCGACGAAGGCTGCCATAATTCGAAAGCGACTTCAAATGCGCCCTCTGTTTCCCAGAATCACTTGCACGCATATGACAATGGTGTTTATATTCAAAGAACAGGGCGGGGTTTGCCAACCGCCATAAAACATCAAAAGAAGAAGAAGAACAGGGCAGGTGAGAGTTCTGTGGGGAATTCACATTGAAATGTAAGTATTGTGTTTTAATTTACTCAAATACCTAGCGAAAGTGTAAAAAGCCAGGTTTTTTTTTACACAAAGCCCACAAACAATAAGACAACCACTATATAAGGCAATAATAGTCTTTCCCTTTGTTGTGTTTTTGTATTGCTGTCATTCAAGATATGCCTACAAATGTTTTAACCAAACTTTAGCACTTCAGTATTTTGTATACATGTCCTGCTGTGTCATATTATCTAATTATATTTTTCATAAGTGTTTCCATTTTCTCTTGTTTTAGGACTATTCTGGAGAAAATTAGCCTGTTGGGGAAAGACTTAAAAAATACAAAGTAAGCAAGTTAATAGACAGATTTTTGCTGAAATTCATTGTGCTGTTGTTGTTAACAGGCATGGTTTATTTGCTCTGCCTTAGGATTGCAAGTGTCCTGGGACAGGTGAGGGAGTGAGTGGAAGCTGGTGGAGCTACTCAGGGAGGACATCAAACTCTAGAGAGAGACAGAGGAGAGAAGAGCACAGGAGAGCAAGTGTCCTGGGACAGGTGAGGGAGTGAGTGGAAGCTGGTGGAGCTACTCAGGGAGGACATCAAACTCTAGAGAGAGACAGAGGAGAGAAGAGCACAGGAGAGCAAGTGTCCTGGGACAGGTGAGGGAGTGAGTGGAAGCTGGTGGAGCTACTCAGGGAGGACATCAAACTCTAGAGAGAGACAGAGGAGAGAAGAGCACAGGAGAGCAAGTGTCCTGGGACAGGTGAGGGAGTGAGTGGAAGCTGGTGGAGCTACTCAGGGAGGACATCAAACTCTAGAGAGAGACAGAGGAGAGAAGAGCACAGGAGAGCAAGTGTCCTGGGACAGGTGAGGGAGTGAGTGGAAGCTGGTGGAGCTACTCAGGGAGGACATCAAACTCTAGAGAGAGACAGAGGAGAGAAGAGCACAGGAGAGCAAGTGTCCTGGGACAGGTGAGGGAGTGAGTGGAAGCTGGTGGAGCTACTCAGGGAGGACATCAAACTCTAGAGAGAGACAGAGGAGAGAAGAGCACAGGAGAGCAAGTGTCCTGGGACAGGTGAGGGAGTGAGTGGAAGCTGGTGGGGCTACTCAGGGAGGACATCAAACTCCAGAGAGAGACAGAGGAGAGAAGAGCACAGGAGAGCAGGGAGAAAATGGAGACAATACATTATTTATTAACCCTTCTCTCAAGTAGAGAAAGCAGTGGAAAAAATGGGTACATTACCGTTTTTCAATATCTTTTTTTTAAATGTCACATTTTCAATGAAACAACCTAATTTCTGTAGTTTATTTTTGTGATGTAAGTTAAAAATGAAATGAATAAGTTGTATACTTTATTCATTTTTGTAGTGTAATTTATTTGTAAATGAGCCTGAGTACTTTCTGTACATTTTGTATTTTTGTTTTGCATATTCACATGTGTAAATAAAAGAGAAGTAATTATGTACATTGT
>NW_015558605.1:454741-462241 GCF_001515605.1 Sinocyclocheilus anshuiensis | reverse complement strand
ATCTCTTGGTGAATGGCCAGCACCTCCTCAGCGACTCGGAGGACAATGCGGTGACAGTGGAACGAGGCATTTCAAACACTCTGGAGACCACTCTGTATGATGTACCACTGGCAGCCAGAAAAGAAACACCGGGGTTTGGATTGTGGCACCCCATCACTGTTGCCGTTCACTTCTCAGAAGATCCAGCAGCACTGTCAGGGCCTCCCTGCTCAGCCGAAAACCATTAAAAACCTGTCCAGCGCTGGCTCATTCAGCTTTATCCTGCAGTACAGGGGTCTGGGCTGATTTAGGGAAAGAGGGAAAAGAGAAACTGTTTAGAGCTATGACAAAGTAATTAGTAGAAGAAATATTGAGGTACTTTAGTAAACTACTTGTAGTAACTACTAATACCACATTGGGGAAAAACTACTAGTCATATTTATAACCTTAGCTAAAGGGATATTTCACCCAAAAATTAAAATTCCAAAAATGGAACAACTTGAGGGTGAGTAAATGATTACAGAACTTTTCATTTTTGGCTGAACTATCCTTTAAGTGAAAGTATTATCTTGCATACTCTAATATACCTAAGGTATTGAGAGTAAAAGTAAAGGTATGTACAGTATTGTTCTGAAAAAGAAATTAATATTTCTGCTGCACTACTGTGTATGTTGCATTTTACTTCTGAATACGTTCAAGGTTATTAAATTTAAAGTTGCCTACTTCATACTGTTGGGTAGTTTAATCTACAACAATGCATCATGTTGTAAAAACCATATTTTTGTAGAGTTGCTGTCCTGTGAGGAAAAAAGAAAACTTAGTACTTCACATTTGTACAAGAATACTTAACGGATGTACTTCCTTACATTCCACTACTGATTATTTTGAAAATGAAAGTAACATTTATGTCAGAATATTAAAGGGGTCATATGATGCGATTTCAAGTTTTCCTTTCTCTTTGGAGTGTTACAAGCTGTTCGTGAATAGATAAGATCCCTAAAGTTGCAAAGACTTTGCAAAGAAAGTCTCAAATCCAAAGAGATATTCTTATAAAAGTTAAGAGTCAGCCACGCCTACCAAAAACGGCTCATTCTAACACGCCCCCATATATCTACGTTACGATGTGGGAAGATTTGCATAACGCCGCCCAAATGTTCACACAAAGAAAGAAGGCGTAACTTTTATTCTCGCTGTAGTTTTGTTGCTGCCGCCGCCATGTCGTGAAGACGCTGTGTTTCGTTGTGAAAGTGAAACTACGTTGTTTGGTCTTCCAAAAGAGGACACGACTAGGGGCCAAATACAGGAAATACGTCATTTAAGTAATCAAGTGGTCAAGTGCAAAGACTGCAAGTGTGGGTATTGGGACAAAGCCCGCGTCTTGCAGTCTCTACTAATGAGTTGATGAGTTGAATCAGGTGTGTCTGATAAGGGAGACATACAAAATGTGCAGGGCTAGGGATCCTCCAGGACAGGTTTGAGAACCACAGCTGTATATGAATAAAACATCAGGTCATGCACAGACTATCTTGTCTCTTTGAATTTAAATCTAGATTTATTCACACCGGCCTTTGAAAACCTCTATGTGAGCACACTTGCCAGAAAAAATTGCGGGGGACGAATTTATGTGTTATTAAAGGCACATCCCCCGCGTATTCTACACCCAGGCCTACACTAATAACATTTTTCAACATTTTTTTTTTAATTAATTCATTAATTAATTTATTCTTTTTTTTTTTTACAGTGTACATTGAAAATGCAGGACAATTCTCTAAACCCCACGCATGACAAGCAGAAAAAAAGATATCAACTCACAAGAAATGTTTTATTAATCATTCATTTTAGTTTTAACTTTGTTTTTGTGCATAAAATGAAGCATTTTACTTGTTTCTTTGTTTTTTTTTTTAGTTAAATCGCTAGAAAGAATAAATACTGTGGTCTCATGTTTTAACTAATATGAAGGAACGATTTAATAAAAAGTGATCCACAATTTCTTTCATTCATGGACATTATATTTTTCTTCATGTCATGAGCAGGGCTGTTTAGTATACCGGAATATGTGTAATAAAAGACAGATAGCAAGTACCCAGCAAACACAACTACGTTGTAAAAACTTTTTTTTTTTTTCACATTGTGAAAAGGTTGTGATAACGTTTTTATCCGACGTATTTAATACGACAGATTTTTTCACGTTATAAATGTGTTTTTTTTCCCACAATGTTGCAGAAACCTATTTATAACATGACCATGTTACCATGTCTCCTTGCAACATTTTTGAAACGTACTTACCACATCCAATCTGGTATTTCACATGCTGCCATCAAAATGTCTTCTTTACTGTGTTATCCTTGAAAGTAACTTTAATATAAAACAATATTATAACTGTACAGTAAAATAAATAGATTAAGTGGTGTCTTTTTATATTTCTTTCAAATTTGTCACAGGTTTATATAACACAATATTTCTGCATACACAATATTTCTGTAAATCTGAATATGCAGCTTGTTACCAGTGCTTTTTTACATTTCACCTTACATGTAGGGCTGACCTCTCTCTGGTTGTTGTCCATTTAATAAGCCTACATTAACATATAGGCCTAATAATTTATACTACACACAAATTTAGTCACTCATTGTATTTATTCACTAAATATAATAAGCAAACACCAATATTTTTACAGCTTTTCACAATGTTGTATTTTGGTTGCAATTAGGTAATGTTGTATGTTTTAAAAACTTTTTTTTTTTTTAATAAATAATGTAACCAAAATAAAAAGTTTTAAACCAACCTGGTATGTTTTAAGTAGTCAAAAAATAAATACATTCATAAATAAAATAAATAAATAAAAATAATAATAATGTCACATAAATATAACGTTTGTCTACTAAGAAAACAAAACTAGACCAAACTGCAGAGATCTTATTAATAATAATAAAAAAAGTAAAAATAAATAAATAAAATCTAAACCAGGTAAATAGATAAAAAATCTACAAATTAAACAAGACAAGGTTTGTTTATAATTTGTAAAATGTAAAGTATTTCATTTGAACTAGTTACAAATCATTTTATTGCAATTATTATACTATAAAAAAATTAAAAAAATTAAAAAAGTGACGTGACGCTGTACATTCACTCCCCCCACCTACAATCCCTGCTGGTGCAAGACTCGAACCCACAACCTTTGGGTTACGAGTCCGACTCTCTAACCATTACCCCTTCCCCTACTTATTATTATATTTTAGGGATTTTTAGTTTTTTCAACACAAATTACAGATATAAGGCATCCAAAATACAATTTAGATTAAGTTATAATGATTGGCCTTATTGGAAGATGTTACGTTTGTTAAAATGGGGTCAGATTATACTGTGTGAGAGCTTTGAGTGTTTAAAAAGATGAGATGTACAACATTTTAAAAGTGAAAATCAAGTATGTATTTACAATATTCTCAAGAGACTTAAAACAACACAATAAAACTAGAATAACTTAGGCTGTTAAAAGCAC
Source organism: Sinocyclocheilus anshuiensis (assembly GCF_001515605.1). Classification (NCBI taxonomy): domain Eukaryota; kingdom Metazoa; phylum Chordata; class Actinopteri; order Cypriniformes; family Cyprinidae; genus Sinocyclocheilus; species Sinocyclocheilus anshuiensis. Next base: position 458,763 of record NW_015558605.1, on the reverse strand, counting down.
AGAGTCTTTCAGTTCCAAAACAGTCCTTAAGAAATCTAGTGTGTTGATAGTCCCAAAGTGAATGTCCCAAAAGTGTCCACCGGTGTATATACAAAAGTCCAGTGTAGTGTTAATCCAAAGTGCTGGAAAGGTAGGGATGGCTGACGCGAAACTGACGTCGCGCAGCGATCCCGAAGCGCAGATGTTTCGAAACACTGCTCCGAAGTGTGAGTCAGCGAATCAAAGCATCAGGGCATTTCACAAGTGTTTCGAGACCCAAATCTGCTTTTGATCGACAGGGTCGGTAACAAACCACACAATCGCACATCTGTCTTAACCTAACTCCCGCAAAGTATAAAAGTGGAGTTAATGCAGTTACAGAACAATTAATATATTTAAATAAAAATCTTTATATGTAAACAATGCCAGTTGTGGCTTGATGTCTTTTATTAATGTCAATTTTTTTATGACCAAAATAACATTCACAAAGAGTTCATTCAGTTGTCAGAGAGAGGTTACAACACATTACAAGAACTGGGGCCTCATTTAAAACCATTGCGTACGCACAAAACCTGCCCTGAAAGAGGCGTACGCCGCTTCCTACGCAAAAATTGATTTATAAGATTTATAAAAACAAACTTGACCGGAAAATTTGCGCACCTGCATGCAAACTCCGACCCATGCGTACGAACTCTTTTTTTTTTTCCTGGAGTGAGAAAATTAATTATGTAAACAATGATTTTAAATTCTGTTTTCATGCTGATATACACATTTAGCCTACATTAAATATTCCACTCTCATTAATGGAGATAAGAACTGAAATTACATTAAGTCATTATGCAGAAGTTAAACCAAAATGAGCTATATGAATTTGCATGCGCTTGATCACTTTTCCTGTGGCATGCTATGTTTTAATGACAGCAAGGAGTGCTATAGGTGCACAATAATTCAGATCTCATGTTATGAGAAAATATTTGAGCAAGAACAATGATCAATGATGAACACTTACTTCGATATTATGGCGGACACAGCTGGATTCGGTGGTCGAACGGTCCATTGTCCAGTTTGAATAGGACCAATGATATAGCTTACTGTATAAACGCAGCTGCACAACATTATGAAAAATACCACTGTAAGGATACAACTTGAAGAAAATGGTAAAATTTGCTTGTTTTCTTTCAAATATTTTGTCAGTGACGCGCCGAGTCAGATAATTGTATTTACACTGCAATAAATATAGGCCTATCTGTTTCCACTAAAAATAGCTAAAAGATGTTCACTTTATCAGCAAAACTGCATAAACGTAATTTGATTTGAATTGTTTAATACAATTGAAATACTATTTGGCCAGTGTAAAAGAATGAGATCAGCTCTATTCTAAAATATATCTGAGAATTATTTTAAACAGTTTTGTTTTTATGGATATTTTAATATATTTATTCTAAAACATAACAAGGATACTGGATGATTTTTAGCAATAAAAATTAATGTTTGGCACAAATGGCATTTATAGTCCGTATCTCATATTTCCTTAATGTCTTACCTTTTAATGGTGTTAAACATGGTGTCACGTGGATGGTAATTATGCATGGAAATTATATGCAGATGAGGTTATGCATAGTAAAACAAGGCGTTGTAAGCTCCATATATGGTGGTTTCTGGGAGGAGACGGGGTGGAGATGCACGTACGCACAATCTTCCCCTGACTGGGATTTATAAAGGGATTTTTGCGCAGGTTCTGGCATACACATGGTTTTATAAATCTGAAAACTTTTGTGCGTACACAAAATCTAGCTTTTTTGCCTACGTACACTTTTAGGATGAATCTATGGAGAGTTTTATAAATGAGGCCCCAGAACAATAAAAACACAACTTTCAAATATTTGTTATAATTATATACATGCTTCACCCGGTTTTCGAACATTAAGTGACAGGTTCTGACAACACGCCAGTCGTGCACACTAAACACTGCTGGAATGATGAGCACAACTTATATGTTATAATTCGTCAATTCGCTTAACTGATTAGTTGCCAATGCTGTTTCGGAGCAATACTTGAAAATGACCACTAGGTGTCACCGTAAAGACGGGTGTCAAATTGTTTCAAAGCCTCGGCACATTTGCTTCGCCTGTTTCAGTGCTTCATGAAGCCTCGCTCTGCCCACAAAGTCCACTTTGTAAGTCCACAAAGGTAACTCCACTATTCCAGTTTGCAGGTGATCACCACTTGGTCGTAATGAAAGTGAAAGTGAAAAAAGTGAAAGTGACGTGAGGCCAAGTATGGTTACCCATACTCTGAATTAGTGCTCTGCAGGGACGAGACTTGAACCCGCAACCTTTGGGTTACGAGTCCGACTCTCTAACCATTAGGCCACAACTTCCCCTCGACATGTGAGCAACGGCCCTGCTTGTTTGACATGCTGCCTCCTTAATACTGTCAATTTCCTGTTTCCTGTCATGTGATCAGTCACATGACAGGCAGACCCAGAGTCACTTAAAGACGTACACATACGGGGAAGACTAGTCCTTTAAAAGGTACTGTCAGCCATTGTCCATGTAGTGGGTATCCTCTAAAATGTGTGTCTTAAAATGTCGTTGAAATAAATTAGATAAAACTAGGCCCTCCCACATAGGCACTAGTCTGCTGGAGGAATCTATGGGAACACTAGAGAGAGAAGAAATACGATACCAGACTGGGTGTCCTAGGATCGGTGGCGCCGCTCCTCCCAGGGTCATGTTGCACCCAGCCTTGCTGGTCCGCCAGCCCCCCTGGCGTTTCCTCCTATCCAGCTTGTGGGTCTCTTTGGTGGATATGGTTAATGCTGATGAACGGGGATGAGGTGGATGATGAGGTGGTTTCTTGCTAGGGTCGATGACAGTACACTTCCTGGTCTCCACCCCACATGATTTGCAGACCTCGACGAACCTCCAGGTGTCGCTGTGGATCGTGGGCCACCAGGCAACTTCCAGGATCTGCAGGAGGGTCTTAAGCCGTCCATGATGTCTCTCTGCTGTCCTCTGATGGACATGCTGTACCATCTGTTTGACCAGGGTCTTAGGGACGACGAGCTGTATTTTGTAGTTGCCGTCCCCCTTCTGGATTCGCCGATACAGCAAGCCCTGGTGTTCCCTCACTTCAATCTTGTTGGTCGGTGGAGTGGAAGGAGAGATGGAAAGTCCCTGGAGAGTGTCGTCATCGCCCTGCATGCTGATAAGTTGCTCTCTGGAGAAGGGAATGATGGAGAAGATGGTGTCGAAGTCTGGCCCAGTTGGAGTGGTGGAGGCACAGAATTCTCCCTCAGTCGCTCTGTTGGTAATCCGTGAATATACTGTCCATTTCCTGTTTCCTGTCATGTGACCGCAGACCCAGAATCACTTAAAGACATACACACATTTAAATAGTTAAGAGGAATAAAATGGCTAAGACAACATGAAAACCTATTAAAACTCAAATATACATAAAATCATTATAAAATATTGAGCAGGTTAAAACATGTGTCCTGTGTGACAGTGTCACAATGTAACTTTCCTCCGGCAACAGACTCCATCCAAAAAAACACTCTGAGGTACACCCTAACTCTGAAATGCTGCACACACTAATCAAGAGCCAGGCAGGAAGAAATTGCACTTGTTTTTGTAACATAAACATTGTTACGGGCCAATCAGTCTGCTTCAGCAACATGTCAACAGTCTGCATAAGTTCAGCAAAATAAGTCATATTGTGAATATGTCCTTTATTTTTTAACAGGGGCAGGGGGAGGTGTGGAGTGGTGTACTTAATTCGTAAAAATTTGTTTTTGTTTGATGTGAGTTCCTGGGTGAGTGGAGTCGAGAACTGACTGCTGATGGATGCCCTTACGCAAAGAAAATATATTTCCTAATATTTTAATGATCAATATATTAAATTACATAATGGTATATTAGAAATTATACAGAATAATATATTGTGTAAATATATTACAATATATTGAATAATACATAAGGAATTGCCTCTTTTCATATATTGAAAAATATGTGACAATATATTTACTTATATATCACAAT
>NW_015558605.1:447205-454195 GCF_001515605.1 Sinocyclocheilus anshuiensis | reverse complement strand
TCCCCCCACCTACAATCCCTGCCGGTACGAGACTTGAACCCGCAACCTTTGGGTTACGAGTCCGACTCATTAGGCATTAGGCCACAACTTCCCCTCGACATGTGAGCAACGGCCCTGCTTGTTTGACATGCTGCCTACTGTCAATTGTCAATTTCCTGTTTCCTGTCATGTGATCAGTCACATGACAGGCAGACCCAGAGTCACTTAAAGACATACACACATTTAAATAGTTAAGAGGAATAAAATAGCTAAAACAACATGAAAACCTATTAAAACTCAAATATACATAAAATCATTATAATATATTGAGCAGGTTAAAACGTGTCCTGTGTGACAGTGTCACAAAGTTTTATTTTGATTTTGAGAAACTGTCTGTGTTATTGATTTTTTTCAGCACTTTCATTTCAGTTTACATAGTTATGCCAGTAGGTGGCAGCAAGGGACTGTCTTAATAAGATTAGGGTCACATGATTTGATGGGTCACAGAATTTGGCACAACACCGGAAAGAAACAAGTTTGTAAACAAGGACATTTTCTGAACTTTGAGCAAAACCGACAACGCTGCACCAAGGTAATGCCAATCACGTTGACTGTCATGTGAAATCCCCTTAACCACTGAAAGAATACTATGGCAAAGATATAACTTTATGGAAATACAGCAAATGTGGGGGCAATTATGCTTCACACTGGTGCACTTATTAATAGATGTATTATAGCAAACAAAGTTTAACGAATCTCACACCTAACATACAGCATAATGGTCAGTTCACACTGCCACACTGTTTTGTTTGGTCAATGTGTTCACCCTGTTGGAGTATAGTAGTGTGAATTGGCTTTTAGGTGCTTTTTGGAAGTAAAAATACATTTTTTAATGTTTAAGTGCAATTAATGTTAATTTCCTAAATAAGATATGTTCCCTATTCTTGCGATATTCAAGTGTTCATGTCCCTTAGAAATATCTGCATGCACCTAAGAAGAGAACACATAATATGCTAGCTAGTACACAGCAATCCATATGAGAGAGAAGTCTGGTGTGGAGGGTGAATCTGGAACTGACTTCTGTCCAGATCTCGATTATCTGTCTTCACGACCTGCCCTGAAATACAATTCAAACATTAACAATGATTGTTAGAAACATTCACAATGCTCATTTTGGCCTCGGTGGTGAAGTGTGCAGAAAATTCTATTATAAAAATATATATATTTATTTGCTTTTTTTTATTTTTGATAAACTTTTGAACGATAGTGTATGTTTTGAGGTTTTACTTACTAGATGGTTCATAGCACCTTGGAGATGTTCTTTGACAGGAGGTCTGATCCAAAACTGCTGCATGGCCATCAGCATGGAAAAATATAGAAACATAAACAATTTGTCACAGAGCCAACAATATGTAGTATACAATGTCTGGTATATTAGAAATGAACAAACTAGAGCAGAGGTGAAATGCAGAAAAGAGAAAGAATAATATACAGAATATACAAAATAAAAATCTTAAAATACCAGAATTTACGTTTTTAGGTTTTACAGATGAATTGTGATATAGGTGAAATATATTGTGAAAAACGTTATTTAATAAGATCACCTGTGTTTCCTATATCCATGCCAGCAGCTCCCATTAGAAATGTTCTTGGAACACAGTTTTTACCAATATTTGTTTACAATGAAAGTTCAAAACGTGTTTGAAATAGTTTCAGCCCATTTTAGTCTATGTGTACGTGACGTCTCCGATTTACCCTACAGTGCATACTTTTAGGTTAAATAAATTAGCTTACTTCCATTCATCCATTGACAAATTGCCAGCAAAACATTTACAAAACTATCAAACTGCTCATCTACACATAGTATGTGATTAAAGGCCCAAACTTTCATAAATACAAGCTCAAATCTATAGTTCCCTTTCGAGGGAACTCGAACTGAGTCCTCTAGCAGTCGCTATGGGGGAACGCCTTCAGCGTGACCGGTGTCTGAAGCAAGTGTCTAAACACTACAATAACATTGGCCGGCAACAGCCTATGACGTCACTACCTCAGTATAAAAGGGTGCCAAGAGAACACGTCATCCTCTTCACTGCCGTTTGTTTATGTTAGCAGCTAAGCATGACTAGGAGTGCGTGTTCTCTCGTCAGAGGCTTTGCTCTGAGACCCGCAGTTCCACACGACTCATGTTTAGTGTGTGCGGGCGAAGACCAAGCGTGTTCAGCTCTCGAGGGAGTTGAATGTGCTCATTACATTTATTGCTTTTTTTCTTTATATATAAGCATGAATTGAACATGCTCGACTCACGAGGAAGCGGGCTGTGCTCATCGTGATGCATTCGCGACAGCAGTTTCTGTTCTTGCTTGATTTCTAAGATAATCTAGTGCTTAAACGAAGCGTGTTTAGCTCCTGTGGGAGCTGAATTCATGCTGCGCTTGCCAGAACCTGGTTCCCTAACTTTGGTGCTATAGAATTGATAGAGTGTGGTTAGGCCTGTCTTATTGGGCCTCCCTGTTCATTCCATTACTGGAGAACACTGACACAGAGTCGTTAGGCTTTTCCTAGGTGCCTCCTTGGTCATCAAGGTCCCAGATTGGCACTGCAACCTCCAAGGCCCTCTGGGTCTCTTTGAGGGGGTAGCTTTCAGGTTGAGCATGGCAGTACTCAAGGAATATTCCGTGCCCTGCTCCCTGATGGCCTTGCTGGATGCTTTGGCTTTGAGAAGCCATCCCGGCCAGGGCGCTCATGAAGTGAGCTAATTCAAGTCTCATCCTGAGGGGCTCCTTGAGACCTGAGCTACCCCGTGTCCATTCTGCACATGTACTGAGCTTGAGTATGAGTAACTCCGCTCCCTGAATTCCGCTCTACAGTTTTGATAGGTTGTCAGGCCCACTGTGGGCCTCCCTGTCACATTGTTCTTATGGTTGAATCAGTCTCTCCCCTCTTAGAAGAGGTTTTGAGTGCACTGTTTGTCCCTGAGGTATAAGTGTGATGTGCTCCCTTCTTTTGAAGGTCGATTATTGGGTACTCACTCATGAATGGTTTTGGGTCGCTTTCTGTTCCTGTGATCGAGCTAGCATTGCTCCCCTTGAAAACAAGTGTGATGCAAGAGTCTGCCGCTCCCACAAATCTCTTCAGCAGGCTCCTTTAGGTCTAGCTGTATGGGCCTCCTTTCTGTCGCCCTGTTAGTCTGCCTTTTCTGGTTGAGTTTAGCAGTGCTCCCCTCACTACGGAGGGTTGTATATGAGCCTGCCTCTCCCAGGTTGAGCACTGTTTAATAACACTACCCTTATGGTCGAGCTTGGCAGTGCAGAGGGTTATCAATGAGCTTCCTGCTCCCAGAGTGAGTGCTCATCTACCCTGCTCCTGGAGCTCCATGTGCAGTCGAGGCTGCGCTTATGGGCTTGGCAGTGTTTCCAATACTGCAGAGGGCTACCTTTAAGCCTGCCGCTCCCAGGGTGAGCATATGAGTTTTCCTCTCGATCTGGGAATCAAGGAATCTGCTCCCGGAGCTCTGTGCGCAGTCATATCAGGTTGTTAGGCTGCTCCTGAGATCAAGCTTGGCAGTGCTCCCCTTAATCTATAGAGGGTTGCCTATGAGCATGCCGCTCCCAAGGTGAGCGTCTGAGTTCCCCTCTCATTTCTGCTCTTATGGTTGAGCTTGGTAGTGCTCCCCTCACTGCGGGAGGTTTACCTATGGACCTGCTGCTCCCATATTAAGCATGCAAGTTCCCTCTCGATTTGGGAATTGATTATTCTACTCTTGGGGGTTCCGTTTATAGCCAAGTCTACCCTTATGGCAGTGCTCCCCTCACTATGTGAGGGTTTTCCATGAGCTTGCCGTACCCGGTTGGAGCACATGACTTCTCCTCTCGATCTGAGAGCTAAGAGCTCTGCTCCCGGGATTCCAAGTAAAGTCAAGGCTGCTGGTATATGAGCTCGGCAGCACTCCCCTCACTGCGGGAGGGTCACCTATCAGCCTGCCGGTCCTGGATGGAGTATGTGAGTTCTCTCGATCCGAGAGCCAAGGAATCTGCTCCCGGAGCTCTGTGCGCAGTCATATCAGGTTGTTAGGCCATCTTTTGCTTCCCTGTTAAGCTGCTCCTGTGATCGAGCTTGGCAGTGCTCCCTTCTATCTAGAGGGTTGCCTATGAGTATGCCGCTCCCAAGGTGAGCGTCTGAGTTCCCCTCTCATTTCTGAGAGTCGAGTCCTCCACTCCCTGGAGCTCCGTGAGGCAGCCATACCAGTGTGTTAGGCCATCTTTGCCTCCCTGTTAGGCTGCTTTTATGGTTCAGCATAGCAATGCTCCCCTCACTCCTGAGGGTCATCTATGAGCATGCCGCTCCCAAGGTGAGCATCTGAGTTCCCCTCTCATCTCTGAGAGTTGAGTCCTCTGCTCTCTTGAGCTCCGGGAGGTCTCTAGCCTCCCTGACAAGGCTGCCTCTTCGTTTGAGCCTGGCGATGCTCCCCTCATTGCAGGGTCACTTATCTTCCGGGGTCCCCGGAGCTTCATGTGACTACCCTTATGGTTGAGTTGGCGGTGCTCCCCTCAACTTGAGGGTCTCCTATGAGTATGCTACTCCCAAAACTTAATCTAGGGATGGAGCCCCCTAGGTGCAAGAAGCTCCATAAGGCAGTCATACCAGGTCGCTAGGCCTCTTCATGGCCTCCACAATGGCACTAAGTGCTTTCTAAAAATCCATGTTTATGGTAGGTGCACACGCTGAGCATTCTGTGCACTTTCTAAAATCCATATCTATGGTAAGTGCGCACGCTGAGCATCCAGCGCACTTTCTGAATTCCTTTATGGTAATGGTCAAGCGCTGCCAGCATTGTACCCTTTCTCCGAGTTGGTTCAGGTCCCGGTTCTCGCCTTGGATCCCACTCTTTATATGTATCTTTAGTGATACCATTAACCCTCTGGGGTCGACAAACGCGCCGGCGCGTTTTGTGGCATTTTTTCCTGATGACGCAGAAAGGAACTTCAATTACTCTGTCATTTTTGATCGTACAGATAAGAGCAATACATCATTCGAATCTGTAAAGGGTCTACTTTTATTTGTATTCACTCATAATAACAACAAAATTCTGTGCTTTTGTAAAATAAAGAAAACAAACAGGGTGCGCTCTCTGCCATCTTGGTCTCCACAAACATCTTTTTGAAACGGGTCACAAAAATGAACCCAAACTCAGCGAATACTTGACACAGACATGAGAGATACAACTATAGAAAGCTTGAAGTGTCTACTTTTAAATTAAGTAAGTCATGGTGAAAACAAATATTCTCTGATAAAGTAATCTGTATGAAACCAACGCGAGGTCCAGTCTTTCCTCTCTGAGCTCATTATCTGTAATGTGATCACGCCCCATGCTGTTCATACTATAATCGTTCATACTATAATCGCAAACATGTAAACACCCACATCACCTCTGTAAATAAAGTGTGAGGATTCAAGTTCATCTCGGCTACTTTTAGTTTTTGGAAGAAGACGCGCTGAGAGGAATAAGCCAGAATTTACCTCAGAAGACGCGCTGAGAGGAATAAGCTTTGGGTTTACCTCAGAAGAAGAGCTCCATGCGACGCACGGTTTGATCCAGCAGAGGAGATCATTTACATGAGTAAGCCTTTTTTTATTACTTGCATTAGTTGTTATTGTGACATAACTTGTACACATAGTTAACTAGTAACATTTACTAGTTAGACTTTTCCCAAACTATAATTCCTGACTATATGAAATCAAGTGAAATATTTTTAAGTATGTTTCATTTCATTGCATCTAAATGTCTCACGAGGCCAGGATGTTTAATGTTCTATAAAATATAATGCCATAAGATATAAAAGTAATATAAGTGTTTACACTGTAACACTATCCCCCGGTTTCACAGACAAGGCTTATGCCTAGTCCCAGACTAAAATGTAAGACTGACCTGTTTCAACTGAAAGAAACTTGCACAGACTGATCTTAAAATATATCAGTGCCTTTGTTTTGTCTCAAGATGCACACCAGTTAGGGATGTACATTTTCGATCATTTCCATGATCGATCGTCGTTTAAATAAACGATCAATTAATCAATTAATCGTTAACCTTAATGCTGCAAAATGGGTCTATTGCAGCGCCATGCAGTCACGTGCAAATGCCACTCCAAAAAAACCCCGCTTTCTCACCTGAATTAAAGGGGTATTAGTCTGAATAAAATGCTAGTAGCAGGATTGTAAAATTAATAGATGTGCGATGATTAATAGATTAATTTTTATAAAAAATTTATAAAAGCTTTAATCGATTGCATCTCTTATCGACAATTAATCGATCATCGATTAATCATTGACATCCCTAACACCAGTAAAGTTTTTTTCTAAGGCACGTTTATTAAAATGACTTAAGGCTTTGAGAGTCCCGTTCTATGGTCCAGATGGATTTAAAAAAAGAAACTAATATAGTTTTGTGCGCTGTGTCATTGTAACGATTCAGTCCACTGAAGGCGAGCGTAGTGAGAACCCAAGTGCAGTTTATTTACAGAGTGATCCAAACATCCAAACAATAATCCGAGACACAGACTTGACATGAACAGACTTGACTTGACGAGGCATGAACAGACTTGACATGAACAGACTTGACGTGGCATGAACAGACTAGACTCACCGACAGCGGGTTACAACTTCAATACACGACGAAAGACAATGGCAACATGAGGGCTACTTATAGCAGACAAGAGGGTCACATGACAAGAACAAACCTATGGGAAACAAGACACATGACTGGGACAACCAATCAGAACATGACACAATGAACAAGAGAACCAATGGCATGAATACATGAGGGCAAGGAAAGCATGACACAAACAGGGTGAAACAATTACAAAATAAAAGACATGAAAACATGAATCAAAACCCAAACACCACATTACATTTCCCCCCCTCTTAGGGCGGCTCCAAACGCCCAAACAAATACAAACAAAACCCAACAAGTCCAGGAGGGTGGTGGAGTGGAGGCGGAACTGGGGGAGGGATGGA
>NW_015558605.1:426017-446566 GCF_001515605.1 Sinocyclocheilus anshuiensis | reverse complement strand
GCCATTTTGTGAAGAGACTCCTGTGTGGCGGCCATCTTGCAACGAAGCTCTTCAATGGCGGCCATATTGTGAAGAATTTCCTGAGTGACCGGCATGATGTGAGCAGGCTCTGGCTTGGCAGACGTGACGTGAAGAAGACTTGGCGTAGCAGACATGTCGGGAGCAGGCTCGGGTTTGGCAGACGTGACGTGAGCAAGCCCTGGGGTAGCAGACATGATGTTAGCAGAATCTGGCTTGGCAGACATGACGTGATCAGGCTTTGACTCTACACGACACCCACAGTGAAAGCAGATCCACTCAACTGCAGAGCAAAGTCTATATTTTGTTCTAGTGACCAACAAATCTTTCCCCCAGGCAACTGAGAACGAATGGGTTCATTTAAACCCACTCGAAAAATGTCCTTAAGGGCCACATCATTAAAAACCACTTGGTTGCAGAGTCCACAAAAGTCCTCCACGTAATCCTCTATGGCCCGGTTTCCTTGACGAAGGCAGAGGAGGCGTGATACTGCTGGGTTCATTGTGCTGGTCGTGTGTTCTGTAACGATTCAGTCCACTGAAGGCGAGCGTAGTGAGAACCCAAGTGCAGTTTATTTACAGAGTGATCCAAACATCCAAACAATAATCCAAGACACAGACTTCAACAATTACAAAATAAAAGACATGAAAACATGAACATGAACATGAACCAAAACCCAAACACCACATTACAGTCATTTACATCTCACCAGGTTAAAATAATATCTCAAGCTTTGTGCTTGACTTATTTGTAACACATTAACCTCAAAACCTTTTCAGCTTTCTCTTTCTGCAAACTATGATGTAGCGATATGATGACAATACCCAAAATACTATCAAACACTCCAAAGCAGCTCCATTCTTTGCGAAAGATGGATAAAAAGGCGTTGACTGGAGGTCACCAGGTAATACTAATCCCGTGCAAATAGGGCTTTAGTCTAGGCCCTGTCTGTGAAACCAGGCCAATGACTGTTATAGTCTAAGAACGTTAAGACTAATATTTACTGTGAAATACTCTGTTTGTGAATATCTGTTCAAATGTAGATGTTTATAACGTGCTTGACAATAATTATTTAGTTTCTCAGATATAAAATGTTTTTGTATTGTATAAAACATACAAAGCATGTTTGTGTTTATGACTACAAAATCATATGATCAATGATGTTTATGTGCGAGACAAGTGTGAGACAGAAATGTTATTTTAGCTTCTTAGACATCCTGGCTTCTTAGAAAACTATTTGCATTAAATACTTAGAAACGCATCTAGTGGACATGGTTGGATACCTTAAATGTACACATTGTATGTTGAATATGCATTATGATTGGTTGAGATAGTATTTATATCCTAATCAATTCAGGGTGCTTCTGAGTCAGAGTATCATTCTGGGTCGCACTCTGCAGTCATGACTGTAATGACTGAATGACTGTTACCTTTTCTTGAAAGAAAATAAATATTCAAAAGACTTTCGTCTCATACCTTTATTGGGAAAATAAAAATGCCACTACACCATTCAGCCGTGCAGTTTAGTTAGTTATGGTCTTATTCCACTCTTAATTAACAGGGTGCACCACTTCAGCTTGGAGGGACTGACTGGGATATTCATGTTGATGGTAAGTGGTCATTTAATTGCTATACCATTTGTCTCTTTGCTAAACACTGCATTTGTTAACATAACATCATAACATAACATCAGAGTTTTGATTTTGTATTTCAGTATGCTCTGTGCTGAAGCAGTCACGTGGTTTTCAGGCGAATGAAGCTTCGGACGTCACAGATCACATGCTTTTCTCAAAATGAATCAAGCTCCGATACAGTGCTTCAATGTGAAATGTTGTTTTGTTTATACTAGCTTTGGAGCTTCCATGTTGAACATAACATCATAGTTGAGATCTTGTGAAGTGTGCATTTGTATCCTGCATGATCACGTGTTCTCTGGGTGACGGTCGGTCCGTGTGAATTGAATGTGGACAGGAGGAGAGTTCAGCTTCATTGAGACGAGTGATCGACAAACTTTAAACTCGTGATTTCAAATTATGCTGCGCTTTATGCATTTGCCCACTGTCATATGCATGTCATTTCCACTGTGTGCTGTATGTAAAATTAGTGTTACCTTGGCTATATTTGGAAAAAAAAAGAAAAAAAAAAACGATTCTGCTGTATGTAAAATGAGTGTTACCTTGGCTTTATTTAAAAAAAAAAAAAAGATTCACACAAACTTCCCAGAATACTGAGTGCCCTGTTGGTTACCTTGTTTATTTCTTTTTTAATTAGCTTTTTATTAAATATTTATTTGTGAAAAATGCTTTGTCTTCTAAAGTATAAGTATGTTTTTTTTAATCCATTTTCAAATGATTTCAAATTTCTTAAATATTAATTTAAAATAAATAAAATTATATCGGCCATCGGCCACCCTGCTTTCCAATATATCAGCATCCTACAGAGCCTACAGGTATCAAAAAAGTTGGCACGGGGGGCAACAAAGAATTTTGAAAAGATTCAGCTGGGGGAACATCTAGCAACTAATTAAGTTAATTGACATCAGGTCTGTAAGCCCGCCCCCCCAAGGAGTGGCTTCCAGACGCTCCAAAACACTTTACATGGACAACGGCTGTCATGGATGTTTTGCAGCACAAAATCTGACTGAACGGATAAAGACTGGAAAATAACGGTAATTTTAATTTGTTATTTTATCTACAGCTCGTTAGAGGTAGAATTCTTTAGTGAAATAAAGATGATATTTATTGAAATGAATTCAAATAGAGAGAGAGAGAGAGAGAGAGTGAACGAACAGCACGCCGGCATTAAAAATCTTTATGAGCAAACGTGTCGCCCTCGCATTGGGAGTTCTGTGGAGAATCGGATATGTGTGTTTAGACGTAGGTCGGATGTCCAGATATCAGATGTGTATCCGATTAAAATCCACATTTGGAAGTGGCTCAGATCGGATGCAAAAAAATCGGATCTCGTGCGGGTTTTTGTGTTTACACGTGTGCAACAAATTCCGATCTGTGTCAGATGTGAGCGAAAGATCGGATTTTTTGTGCCAGTGTAAACGTAGCCTGAAAGAGAGCGTAAAAAGATTGTGGAATACTTTAAAAACAATGTTCCTCAACATCAAATTGCAAAGGCTTTGCAAATCTCATCATCTACAGTGCATAACATCATCAAAAGATTCAGAGAAACTGGAGAAATCTCTGTGCGTAAGGGACAAGGCCGAAGACCTTTGTTGGATGTGTAGAAGATTTTTATTAATCAAGTTCAGTCATTGTGAATATAGCCATTTATTTATCAAGGTATTTTACTATTATAATCATGTATTTGACTGTGTACAGAAGCCTGGATGAGAATGTAATGTGCTTCCATGGTGAAGTTGAGAATGGAATGTGCAGACATACGGTTTATGGTAAAGCTGCACTTCCTGTTTTGACATGAGACAAAAAATATGACTGGGCCTCTTCCTTTAACGTAACATAAATTGGGGCCTCTTGTCTGCTTGCAGGAAACAGATTGGAGGCATAGCCAAAAAAAAGGTAAACAATGACGGGATGTAGGAAATGTATGGAACACGCCTTAAAGGAAAAACTGTATAAAAGAGTGTCCAGACACAGACTCGGGAGATTCCCTGCGGGGTCTCTCTGCTTTATTGTCTCTGAATAATAAAGGCTTATCTTCTGGCATCAAAACCCCAAGACTTTGAGAATGATTCCTCACAGCATCGGCAGAAGCCACAACAGATGCCCGTGGTCTTCGGGCCCTCAGACCACACTGCATCACTCAGCGGCATGATTCTGTCATTGACATTACTAAATGGGCCCAGGAATACTTCCAGAAACCACTGTCGGTAAACACAATTCGCCGTGCCATCTGCAGATGCCAACTAAAGCTCTATCATGCAAAAAGGAACCCATATGTGAAAAAGGTTCAGCGTTCAGTTCAAAAGCCAGCATCTCTGATGGTATGGGGGTGCATAAGTGCATACGGTATGGGCAGCTTGCATGTTTTGGAAGGCACTATGAATGCTGAAAGCTATATTAAGGTTTTAGAGCAACATATGCTCCCCTCCAGACGATGTCTATTTCAGGGAAGACCTTGGTATTTCAGCAGGACAATGCAAAACCACATACTGCAGCTATTACAACAGCATGGCTTCGTAGTAGAAGAGTCCGGGTGCTGAACTGGCCTGCCTGCAGTCCAGATCTTTCACCTATAGAGAACATTTGGCGCATCATTAAACGAAAAATACGTCAAAGTTGACCACGAACTCTTCAGCAGCTAGAAACCTATATCAGGCAAGAATGGGACCAAATTCCAACACCAAAACTCCAGAAACTCATAACCTCGATGCCCAGACGTCTTCAAACTGTTTTGAAAAGAAGAGGAGATGCTACACCATGGTAAACATGCCCCCATGCCAACTATTTTGAGACCTGTAGCAGGCATCAAATTTGAAATGAGCTCATTTTGTGCATAAAATTGTCAAATTTCTCAGTTTAAACATTTATTATGTTCTCTATGTTCTATTGTGAATAAACCATTGGCTCATGTGATTTGAAATTCTTTTAGTTTTCATTTTATTCAAATTTAAAAAACGTCCCAACATTTCCGGAATTCGGGTTGTACAATCGCATTTTCATTTTTAAGGGGGAGATCCCAAGTGTTCATTTAAAAGGAATAAATGAGACGAGCAAATAGGTGATCATTATATTTCATTTTATTTTTTATCACACCTGCAAGGGTAACTCACTTCCCACATTTAAAAACAAATAGCATATTAGGAGCATACTTTATTACATTCATTATTATTGAGATAAATTCACAAATGCCCTACATAGCCTTAATGTGGTTGGTAAAAAGAAAGCGGTGCACAGATAATCTAGTAATGCCGTTAGTAACAGAAACAATGCTGAAAAATCATGAAATCATCAAAAATGTTAAAGAAAGTTTAGGCACTATTAGCTATTTCAGCATGTCCAGTTCCATGCAAGTCTTATCCACCTTATTTTTCAATGCGGAAGTAAGCCGTTTTCTGTGAATGTGCGAGACTTCCGGTTCATTAGCTGCTGTTGGGAAATAACGAGAATAATAACGAAGTGCAGTAAACGGGAAAGGTGGAGCTAGACTAGGTCAAGAGAGGTGGGATAGGTGGAGCCATTTACCCATTTGCTCTGCAGCGAGCAGCCTCTCATCCATTGCACTTTGGCGAAGGATTCAGTTCAGAACTACAAACACGAATAAAAGCATTAAAAACTACGAACATGGCGGATGCGCGCGACTGACAGAGGTTTAGATAAAAGGGTTTGAGTTACTAAAAATATTTATTTAATATTATTTGTCTTATATTTCATCTGCAACAACAATGTAATAAACATCCGGGCCTGGTATAAGTAGGCACATTTGGACGCAGGACTATTCAATGATTATGCGGTTTCGAACGCAGCCACTGTCCTGCAGAGTTTAGTGCCAACCCTAATTACACACACCTGAACTAGCTAATCAGGGTCAACAGACTCACTAGAATCTTAAGCCAAGTTCACACTACACGACTTTAAACATCGACAGATCGCTGTGCTGTTCAGACTACATGACTAGCTGACTGTCTTGAAGTCATTGCGGTGTTCACACTACGTGACATTACGTAAATGATCCGCAACAGGGGGTCACACACTACATGAACTGACAACAACTCTCTCACCCAACGAATCTATCCGGTGCCCAAACCATGTTGAAACAGGTGAAACAGGAGTTCTTTATTTGAAAATTGACGTTGGAAGGAAATTAGTGCTGCAAACTGTTTGCGTGATGATCTGTTCTTAAAGCCATGTTGCTGCTGCTGTTTTTCTTCCGCTGACCTCTGCCCAGAGGTAGCTCGTCGCGACACCTGACACCACGTGATGTCAAGTCGGCCGACCGGTCCAGATATTTAGCATGCTAGATATTTGTTTGGCGTCGTTGAGTAGTTCACACATAAAGACTGCCAAGAGCTGATCACCCGCTGATTTTCCCCCGATCACAGCCCGACCAGTCGACGAGCTCGTTGACTTGCAAATCGGGCTTAAAATCCTGTAGTGTGACCTTGGCTTTACTGTATGTGTTAGAGCTGGTTAGAGCTAAATTCTGCAGAACATTGGCCCTCCAAGAGCAGGATTGGACACCCCTGCTCTAGAGATTACTGCAGGGGCATTCCGTCCATATCAGCTGCGAATGTTCTGCATACCCAAGCCATTGGAGAGTCACGGACTGGGTAAGTAATATAAACATGATTATAAATTGATCCCTTGTCATTTGAGATGTAATTTAAATCTTGCATGAAAAATTAGGAATGAGTATGTAAAATTATTTATTTTCCAAACTATGGAAATTTTCTATAAATCTATGCCAGTTACGAAAGCTTTTTACAAAAAAAAGCAAATTCAGAAAGTCCCCTGAAAACATATCTTCTTACTTTTTTGGCATAGATGATGTATGTTGAAGATAAAACATTATTTGGCAACATGTCGGGGGAGACTATACACTGCTCGTGGCCGGTTTACTGAACTGTTGGACACACACATCCTTTTTTTTTGACAAATTCCTTTAACTCTGGTAAAAAGGTGTTGTTATATCACATGTATGGCATGAATTTGCTATTAGCTAGATAATGGTTTTATTCATCCCATTCGCAAAATTCAGTTATCTCGAAAAATGCAGGTGTTTGATCAGACGTTCTTTCATTTGTTATTCTTTGTGATAGTAAGCTTCATTCCACTTTCATGACTATAATTTACTATCTTCAGATAAAGACACCGTGACCATCTGCATACTAAATGCAAATGGGCCTCATCCAAGATAGGGTAGAGTGGGGGAAATGCCCCCCAGTCTGACAAAGAAATTTGGTTTAAACATTTACAGCAAAATCAGAGTACAGGCAGTTTTAGCTTAAAATAAAAAAGAATATAATCAATAATTATGAATTACAAAATTATAATTGCATATTTGAAAAATATTTTAGCTGATGCTAACTGGCTAGCTAACTAGCTACCTGATGCTAACTTGAGGTAATGTTTTTAAATATAAGGTCAAAATATTTTTATTCAACCAACTAGTTAGAATACATTTGATGGGAAAACAAAGGATTTGATGTTCAGAACAGAGTGACTACAGTAATTTAGCTAAACTATGATAAACTGAAGTAATTTATTCCAAAATCATCAAGTACATGGGCGAACCAACTCGTGTCCACACTTTGTTTGACTGACACAGATGCCCAGTGCCTGCCCCTGAAAGCGGTGGGTGTGGTTAAGGAGCCGCTGTCATAAGGTCAATTTAAAAGGTTTCAACTAGAACAAAAAGAAAACAGTTAACTCATTGTTATCAGTTAAAAATCAATCAGTTATGCCAGCTTATCAGATTTACAGCAGATAAACTCTCACTTTCATTAAAAATGGTTGAATATAGTAAGATTAAGATCTTGAATGACTCTAGAGACAGACATTAACTTCTTCATGTTAAGGAATTTCTAATCTTGCTAATACTTCTATAATAATTTTTTTTTTCTTTTTCCATCAAGTATCTCCAAGTCACCACACAAAGGAGCTTTCTTCATTGTCACCGTTTTCAGAGTTCAGCGACTTCTTCAAGTGAATGAGCTCCTCTGGCTATCTTTTCCAGGAGAAGAGCTTCTTTTTTAATATTCTCGAGTTCAACAATGCGGTCTTCAAATCCAGGGCGTTTCTCTTCCTTCTCTGTTTTGATCAGGATTTCAAGGTATTCTACTGTGGAAAGAGATTTTGGCTTCAATGCAATTTCATCTAGTCTTTTTAGGCAATCAGTGGACAATTTGATCAACTTCATTAGTTTTTCCTTAATTCCACGGAGATCCTTTTCAAGTGCTTCAAGCATTTGCACTGTGTCCATGAACTGTCCTTTAGCCGCCATGAAGTTTTCTTTCAACTCTTTAATGGTTTTTGTCTCTACTTTTGTTTCATATGTCCACAGGAAATTTTCTCTTGAATGAAAAGAGTAATGGCAGTTTCCAGGGCAGATAATGCACTGGTCATTCTCCATCACAGCACAAGTCTGCACAGGATCTTCTGCAGGGAGGAAGCAGTTGGAGTGACATGTGAAGAAGCAGGTGTTGCAATTCATGCTAAAATATTTTCCAGGGGTTCTGTTTGCTTTCATCACCGCTATCTCTTGTTCAAAATTCTCATTTTGATCCATCTTGTCATTCTGATTTTCTAAACATTGCTTAAATCTTTTTATCTCACTCATTTTAGAGAGACCAGCAGTTATCTGAGGGGTCAGACTTGTCATGGCTTTCTCAAGGCGCTCTCGTTCCTCCAAGACCTTTATAGTCAGAGTCAGATCTTTACTTTCAATGGTCCCCAGTGTCTTGAAAAAAGCCTTCATCTGTTTGAAGGTTGATGCCCACACAATCTCATTCAGTTTCTGATCATCGTCTTCATCATCATCTGAATCACTGCCAACGGCTTTGTGTTTTTCTACACTTTTGTCTGCATACACAGCTGTGTTGTTGAACTTGAAATGGGTGGGATGTCCCTTTTTATTCTTTTGACAGGGCAGATCTGCTGCTTTGATGGCTTCTAGAGCTGGGACGTCTTTACCATCTGCAAATGTCACCAAAATAATTATGTTCTCTGCAATGTCTTTTCCAAAAATTGACAAGACTGAATCAAATATATACTTCTGGTTGGCACTCAGGCGGACAAGAGAAGCCTGGACAACTAGGCAAACGGCATCAATGTGATCAATTCCCAACGAGCTACAAAGAAAGCTTTTGACCTGCTTTGTAATCAGTTTATCATGTGTGATTCCTTTTGTATCCCCAAATCCAGGTGTATCTACGATTGTGAGCGAGTAGGGGATTTGAAAGCCAGGCTGACTGTACAGCTCATAAGATGAAACATTAGGTGTCTGACTCTCAGCCTGTGTGCGATTTGTCACTTCAGTGATTAGTTTGAAGCGATATGGATCCTGCCACTTTACACCTAGTATGTAGTTGACCATCACATTGATGAGTGTGGTTTTTCCTGCACCTGTCGATCCCAGTAGAAGAATTACTTTGTTTTTCACATCCTCCACTTTTCTTCCAAAGACATACTGATTAAAATCATTCTCTTTCATTTTTTGGTATAGATTCAGTCTATAAATTGAAGGATTCCCCTTGTTTATACGTGAAGATTGATTTTTGAACAGCCCACTTCCAACCTCACCTGAATGTTTACTCCTCTTCAAACATGCAGAAAGCACTGTTTCTGAGCTGGGGAGACTCATTTCATCATTAACACAAATTGCCGAAACTCTGACTGTGTAATCTGTCTCTCTTTTCAGTTCATGAAGAATGCACTCCCTGTTTGTAGATTTCACAGACTTCCACGGCTTTTCATTTTCATGTTCCTTTGTGCATTCTCTGGATTCCAACACGTATCCAGTGATCAGAACTCCCTCACCCACAGATGCAGGAACATCCCAGACTAAAGTTGCTGACTCAGATGCTACGTGTTTTACGGTAGGTGCTCCAGGAGGAGCACATGGACGAGTCCTGGAGAATGATGTTGTGTCACTCGTCAGACTTACTCCTGGACGACACACAGCCTTGCAGGTAAAACAAAATTCTTTATATGGTTGCAACTGCTTGACAGTGACCTGATCAGCAACTCCATCAGTATACACCTCTGTCCATTCAGTGCTCTGTGCAGACTGATATGAAATACAGTACGAGTCCACACAGCTAACACCACGATCAGGGGGTTTGATTTGCAAATGAATGCAGTCGTGCTCAGCACTCAAGAAAATCGGCATTGGTGGTTTTGAAGGAAGCTCATACTGTGAGCTGATGAGTCTCCCTCTTTCATAAACATGAATTGAAGAGGCAGTGCTGAGTTCATCTGGGATTGATGCAATGCAGAATTCAATGTTTTCTTTCCCTTTATTGGCTTCTTTGAAATCTAGGAAGGCCTGTATGTTTTCCCTGGTGAATGCTGTTACATCCCCTGAGCAAAACCATTTCTCTGTCTTCTTTGAAGAGTTTAGATTATAACTTACTTGCTCTCCATTGTTACAGGATTGTTCCTTAAGGTAATTCCCCAAGTCTGAAAGGTACGGTTCGTCTTCGTTTAAGGATGAGAGTGTGAAAGCTATCACGTAGTTATTGGATGCTTTCAAGACAACTTTGTCCAATTCGTTGCTGGATGAAATAACAGGGACATCTTTCATGATGTCAAGGTAAGATCTAACAACATTCATCTCTCGCTCTCGCTCGTTTAGATACTTGGTTACCAGAGCCCCCTGAAATGGGGATCTTTCATTTCTGTTCAGATAATCTGCAAGCTCCTGTTCCTCTTCTCCTCCACTCCTTATGGATGGAAGTAGCCTGCTGAGATGTTTTTGAAGAACGGTTTTGTACTCCGAGAGAAGATCTTTACATTTTTTGATCTTGTCTTTGATTTCAGGGAATTCAATGGCAATATCGTCCCTCATCAGATCTTGACATTGAACGTCACAATCATCCAGTCCATCCATGATCCGTTTGGCTCGTCGTACCAGGCTAACACTGATCTCCCTGACTAACTGAGCAGCTGCCGAATCTAGTTTTTTCAGAGGGTAAAGCCACACGGTCATGGGCACAGCATTCTCTTCATGTTCTCCCAACAGTTTTGGTAGCTCCGAGTACACCTTGATGGCATCTACATAGGAGACTGGATTGTTGTCCAGGGCAAAATCGCCATGAAAAGTGCAGCTGAACTTGTTCATTTTCTCTTGTTCCATTTCATTCATTTTCAAAGATGCCTGACCCTCTATTGATATTAAAGGTATCTTTTTGATTGACGCTTGGAGGTCACCTTGTATCTCTTGATGGTTTTCATTAGACGAAACCTCACGATCAAAAATAAAGAATGCTTGAGCTCCATACAGTAGAGCTGTAACAACATGTGTGGCCGAGCCCTCCTGAAATACATTGCAGTGCTTTACATTTCCTGCGCCAAGATGCTCCATAGTTAACTGCTCAAAATGTGAAGTTGTCCGATACTGCAAGGTGACTCGAGACTGATGTTTGGACTTCTTGTTGTCGTTTAAATAGTCTGCTGATCCTTTAACACTGACTAATCCACTCAGAAAGCTGGCTTCAAGAGATGCAGAAACATTCAGAGCTGCTACTTTGTCTTCACTAGAGTCTGAGGCAATTATTTTGAAGTCAGTATTTGGCTGTGGCCGTATGTTAATATTCTTCTTCAGCATTTCAAAGTCCCAGAGAGATATTCCTTTAAAGAATGTATATGTTGCCTGTTAAATTCATCCAAACAAACAAACAAAGAAACTTGCTACTACCAAACAATACAATTTAATTTCAGTTTCCGTCTCCTAAGGCCAGATTAATTTTGTCCTCTGTAATGGGCATATGTTTTGTTTATATCTTTAGGTTTATTAAATTCCTCTGGTTAATTACTGTTGTATCTTCACAAGGACAACCTTTATGCAATACTAAAGGTTGGAATAGTCATAAATATGTATAAATATCATAATGTTGTTGTGCCATAGAATATGGGGGTCTTTCATAGATCACAGATCTTTTGTGGCCTTGTGCTTTTAAAACAATTGTAAACGAGGGGGTATTACCGTACATTGTGTTTTTTATGATGGGGCTTAATTCAGCACAATAAAAAAATTCAATGGCTTGTCAAAAGGGTTGCATGCCACTGGCTTAGATAATGTTTAAGAAAAACAGAAACTGAAATGTTCACCATAATTTCCATTCCCTCAAATCCATGCATGTATGTATGTCATCTTATTTCATGTCACTCTTGATTTATTCGTGTGATTGTATTACCTGGAATGAGAGCATCGCTCCTGCAGTCATACAGCATTCCCAACTGAAATGGCCGGCCAAGACAAGCCAGTTCTATAATGCCATCAGACATGTTTCTGAAGAAGATAGTTGTGGCCTCAATTCTGAAATATGCCTTCCCGTTCTACAAAATAAATCATGTTTATGTAAATTAGGATGATTCAAATTTTTAATCTAATTAATTACTCAATGTTGTGATAAATCTAATAATCACATATTAATAGCACATCAAATTTGGCTGAGAAATTGCCCACAAATGTATTTTAAAGCCATTATTGTGTTACATGAGAAAAGCATGAAATAGACATCACAAAAAGTAGCTTTAAAAAAAATAATTTTTCTTTTTCATATTCTTTTTTTCTTTTTGGGGTGAACTATCTCTTTAATTAGTTATTTATTAATAAGGATTTTTTTTCCCCAGATTTTTTAATTTTTGTATTATTATAAACATGTAAATATGAAATAGTAGGGCAGCGTGATGTGTCCAAAAAAATGATCACAATAAGATTTTCCATATCAGTCGATATCGATAATCATCACGATAATTTTCACATTTTTCTAAAGGCAGGTTTTTGCTCCCAATTGAAATTTGTATAAATCAGACCGATAACTGTGGTTTTAAACTACTCTTTCTGGTCAGAACATGACAAGCACTTCACGTTTTTGAATTCTTTACACTTTTCTAGTTATTTTTTGGTCTTTCATAGTAGCACACATTTAGATCATGATAACCAAAGTTAAAACCACACATATAGCACCTCAATACCATGGTAAAAAAAATTGAAAGTAACTATATGGTTTCAAGGTATTTGTATGAAAAACAGTAGTCTAAATACATTAAGTATACAGTAAATGCAAAACCGCTAGGCTATAACTTAATCACAAAAAAATACTGTAATTATATTCACTTCTTTAATCCATTTAATACATGTCTACATTCAGGGGCATCGCTAGTGGGAGGAAAAGGGTGACAGAGTGCATAGGGCCCAGAGGTCTGTGGGGCCCGCGATCTCACATCGCTGTTTAGTGCTCGCGTGACCGAGTCTTAGCACATTAAACACATCTGCTCTAGTGAGCTCGCGCTGTGCTGCCGTTTGAACTTTGAGCTGAGCGGATAAATGATCGGTGTGGCTTCAAATGAGTACCACTTTTGGCGCATAAACATTGTATCGAACATTTATCGAACTCTTATCATTTTACTGAGGAAAATGATATCACGATAATTATCGTTATTGTTTTATCGCCCAGCCCTAACTGCCAGTAGGTGGCAGTAAATGTCTTAATGCATAAGTCGTTCATTCGTTCATTCATTCATTTGATTAATTCATTCAAACGGCAGATTCATTCAGGAATGAAGTAAATGGCTCTCTTTATAAATGGGCCTTTGAATCATTGGTTCACCCGATTCGTTCAAAACGCAGATTCACAGAAATTGTGTTTTGTTCAGTTCTGCTGTGGCTTTAATATGTAATATTTGCATTTGCAAAACGGAGAAAACAGACATTTTGTCTATACTATAACACAATATTAAATTCTTATTTATTGAACTGTTGTATAAAATAAATATCACATTTGCACGCTGTTCTGGACACAAACAGCACTCGTGTGATATTGCACATTTGTTAATTGCATTAAAAAATGTAACACGTGAATTAATAAGTTATGGAAAAAAAGTAACATGTTAAATCAACAGCCCTAATGTAAATATTAATTTATTGTTTAATTAGCAGCATTTTATACCATTAAACTGTTCCTTGAACCCATTTAAAATAATGAAAAGATAAACAATACATATTGTTTCCTATTCTTGTTTTAAATTGTTCAGTCTTTAGAATATAAAATTAAAACTGTAAAATTTTGTGGACTAAATGTTTACTTGTCTCTTCCCCTCTAGCAGTACCTTATGGCCGCCTGTGTGTCCCTAGGCCTCAGTTTGAGAAAGCCTGGTCTAAGAGATGCAGCAGAGAGCTGCCTGCTGTGCCTGGCGATGAATATGGTTTCCTGGCCACATAAGCATGTTTTTAATTTTATTTATATTGTTGTTATAAACATTCTCTCATGCCATTAAGTTATGAACAATAATTCGTCTGCCCCAGTGTGGGTTTAAGTGCTAGAACAGCTTCCACTAGAGTGGTGCCAAAAGTGGTGGTTGGTTCATGTATTTGGTCTATTTCAGACATTCTCTGTTTGCACGGGACAAAAGACACATCATTTCTATCCCCACATGCTGAGTATATCTGCATTATTTAGCAAATAATATTATTTTTAATTACATTTATTTTGAAGGGCTTGCAAAATGGATTCAAAGAATTTGTTCAGCATCTGTTCATGCGGAGTACTAAGAAAGCTGTGCATAATGTATTTTGAAAGCTATGTAGTGCAATGACGGAAGACTTTAAAAAAAAGACAGATTGCAACTGGCTGTTATCACTAATTTGCTACAAGCACCTTGTAACAATTTGTTCAGCATCTGTTCATGCGGAGTACTAAGAAAGCTGTGCATAATGTATTTTGAAAGCTATGTAGTGCAATGACGGAAGACTTTAAAAAAAAAGACAGATTGCAACTGGCTGTTATCACTAATTTGCTACAAGCACCTTGTAAAATAATAAGAATAAGCATTATTTGTAAAAGAAAACACACTGGTCTTGGGTTTCTAGATAAATGAGTGATTTATTCATTATTTAATGTTGTTAAGGCAGTGCAAAAGGGAAATAACATAAGTATGCTCTTATGTGACAGCAATACAGCTCAATAACACATTATAAAAGATGAAGATCTGTAAGGATGGTCATTTTAATCTGTAATCTGGAGTTATAGAAACATACAGAAGATAAACATAACGATTTATGCCATCACTTTCAACAGCAAGAAAGAATGCTACAAAATACTGCACAATTACGGCTAGTAACCCCACGTGATGAATACAAAGCATCTTGCAGTTTAAACAATCTCTGTGAACTATTTTAAAAGGCACTAGTGTTGTACATCACACATTGTGTTGTTTGATGTCTTTTTCATTGTTTTTTTCTTTGTGAATTCTTTTCCTTTCTTCTTCCTCTTTAGATCTGTTCCTCTTGTCTAGTTCCTTCTTTTCTTCTTCTCTCATCTTAAAAGCATTCAATTCCTTCTTGTATCGTTCTTTCTCCTGCACAGCTTGTGTATATCTTGCCCAAATTGAACTGAATGGGCCAAAAGATGAACCC
Organism: Sinocyclocheilus anshuiensis; assembly: GCF_001515605.1. Taxonomy (NCBI): domain Eukaryota; kingdom Metazoa; phylum Chordata; class Actinopteri; order Cypriniformes; family Cyprinidae; genus Sinocyclocheilus; species Sinocyclocheilus anshuiensis. The sequence goes on along the minus strand of NW_015558605.1, from coordinate 431,497 downwards.
ATTGTGGAACCAGTTGAACCCATTGTGGAACCAGTTGAACCCATTGTGGAACCAGTTGAACCCATTGTGGAACCAGTTGAACCCATTGTGGAACCAGTTGAACCCTTTGTGGAACCAGTTGAACCCATATCCTGCCAAAGTTGACTCCATTTAATGGTAGTAGATATTATAGTTTTTGCAGGCATATGACGTCAAAAGAGAGAAAGAGAAAATTCTGTTACAATTGTGGAAATTCAAAGTACTTTTTTTACCAGTTTTTGTTAACATTGCACTAACTTTTGTTTAAGTTGTGCTAACACAAGCAGCATAAAAGCAGAATCACGTAAAAGATTTCAGTTACCCCTATCATTTGTAAAAATATTTTTAATGAACATTGTGGGCAAAGGGCCTCAGTATTGATAAAACACTTTAGCTAAAGTACAGGGATGTGATTCGTCCGGTTATTTCGGCCTAAAATCATGTGTGATACTGGTTACTGCATGATGATTGAAATCGTGAAATGGCCTTAAGCAATTAACTAAATAAACTGCGAAAAGGTCATGTTTTCTAATACAAATAGACGGAATGGTAGAGTGCTGGACAAGCTCGCAGCGCCATCTGCAGGACAGTTAAAAGGCTTCAAATGGTAGAATCAGCGCTGAAGCGTTACTCACCCGGAAACTTTTTAATGAATGCTGGTGAGAATTTGAGATTGCTTAGTACTGTCATAGAATTCGCAACGGTTGTGATGCAATTATATAAATATAGACTAGTCTGTCATGCTACATGTCTGCTGTAAATGCTAGCTGCGCTAGAGTAGCTTTAATTTTTCATTTCTAATGTTAACTTTCATTTTGCATTTGGGAACGCAACATTCGTCATTAGAATAGTTTATAAATTTGTTGTTGTTTACAAAGAGAAGCGTCACATGATCCTTCAGAAAGCATTCTAATATGATGATTTGCTGCTCAAGAAACATTTACTATTTATTTTTATCAATGTTAAAAAAACGTTTTTGCTGCTTAACATTTTTGTGGAAACAATGATAGCCTGCCACTCAAACATTTCTGGTAAATTTTTAATAGAGAGAGAAAATAATAATTTTATTCATCATACATTAAAGTGATGAAGTGAGTGAAAAGTGAAGACATTTAAAATGTTACAAAAGATTTCTATTTAATAAATGCTTTAATACATTTATTTGATGCTGTTCATTGAACTTTATCAAAGAATCCTGAAAAATAAAATATATTACCATTTCCACAAAATATGAAGCAGCACAACTGTTTTCAACATTGATAATAATCAGAAATGTTTCTTGAGCTTCAAATCAATTGTAATGGTTTCTGAAGGGTCATGTGACACTGAAAACTGAAGTAATGATGCTGACAATTCAGCTTTTTATCACAGGAATAAAAGACATTTATAATATATTAAAATAGAAAACTTTTTTTATATGTAATACTATTTCACAATATTGCTGTTTTTTGTTTTTGATCAAATAAATGCAGCCTTGGTGAGGAGAAGAGATTTATTTCAAAATCATTAATAACTAATGTTTCCAAATTTTGGCAGGTACTTTAATATTAACAATTCTATTAATACTTAATATAATATCAATAATATAATACCTATATTATATTATATTATTAAATGCTGCTTTTTATTTTTTCAGGAAAACAGTATGTATTATTACAATATAATATATATCTTTTAATGTGATCAAATCTAGGCTATATATTGTTAAATAATAAGTGCTTTTCCTGCTTTTTTGTCTCTAGTTGATCACATGCCTGAAAGTAATGTTTTGTGTATTCTAAGTTTATACTTGTTCAAAATAATCACTTCAGCAAAGTTTGTGTTCTGTTTACTTTTGTATTTAATTTTCTGTTATTCAATAAATACACATTTAAAATATGTTTATTTGCAGTGCATGACTATCCATTAAAAATATTGGCCTCATTTTAGTTTAAAATCAGACATTTGGCATTATTAGGACCAGCAAACTAATTCCCCCAGTGCATTATCATACATTATATTCAGTATTTTTATAGTTTACACCTGTAAACTGCACCTGGCTAGAGATAACAGTTTCTTTGTTATCCCATCCTCTATGCCAAAAATGTAGTGAGTTTCCTGCATATGTCATCATAGTGGTCTAATTTCAGAAAAGTAACCATTATAAAATAGACTGTCATTCCCTATGGGCCGTAAACTAATCTTATTCCTTTCTAACTTTGAAATGTAATGGTTATTTTCCAGAAATGAGACCACTTCAGTGAAGTATGTAGCAAACAAATGCGACCTCGCATTAAAATGAGACACAGCTACTGTGTCTACACTAGGAGCAACCGCTGTCAGCTTTCTACATTGTACGTGTCAAAGCAAAAATTGCAAATCCCTTTGACCAAATGTCAGAAGTAGCACAGTTATGTGGAGTACGGCAGAAATTGAGTGGGGCGTCAGTTTACTGTTGCGTCACACCACAACCAGTGTAGACAGCGCCTATCATATTTTTATGGATAATGGTTTCATTATTAAGCAATACTGCTTTTACTATACTATACTTTTTCTTCAGTTATTGGAAAACTGTTCATTTAATTACCTTTAAAAAACAAAATCATTAACAAAACCTTTGTCTAAAAATATTGTATTAAAGGGGTCATATGATGCGATTTCAAGTTTTCCTTTATGTTTATGCAGCGCGATGCAACACAACGCGTAAAAAGACAGTACAAGTCATTATAATCAGTAATTATGTCCCCACTGGATGCAACAAATGCCTCGTTTATAATGGGTTTTAATGTTTTTGTCTCGTCGCTCCGGCCGGGACACGGCATCAACAGTATGGTGAGGGGCGTAACATTTCCGTCACACGCTTGAGGTATTCGGCCAATCACAACGCACTGGATAGCTGGCCAATCACAGCACACCTCGCTTTTCAGACCGATGAGCTTTGTAAAAATCGACGCGTTTCAGAAAGGCGGGCCATAGAGGAGAAACAATAATGTACAGTATGTGGAAAATAATGTGTTTTTTTAACCTTAAACCGCAAAAACACATTTCATTACACCAAATACACAAAATAATGTTCTTTTTAGCAACATCATATGACCCCTTTAATGATTCTTTTTGACATTGTTTATATATATATTTTTTGTTTATTTCTTCTAATATGCTTGAACTTCACTTGCTTAGTCCTGGTTTCTCCTTAATTAGCTGCTCATTGACATGTATACACCCTCTGTTAATTAGTTAATCACTGCAGCCATATACTAATGGGTCCTGATTTATAACTTCCTGCATTGATGCACAATAGACTGAGGGCCGTCCTCACGGAGACGCGTTTAGCTGTTTTCATACAAATTTTGTATTTTTTGTAATTTCGTCCAGACGGATCCAGCGTTTTGGGAGCCTGAAACTGCTATTTTTTGAAAATATATTGGATAAATCTGAAAACGACACCCTCGCGTTTTTGTGTATATTTTCTGAAACGATGATGCTATCACCCCACGTCTCAATCCTAGTCAGACACCGCTACGTCACGTAACAGCAACAACAACAACAACAATGGCGGACTACATGCTTCTGTTCTTGCTGCAGAAGCTACTGAGACTATTAGCTTTACTAAAGCTAAATCTTCTGCTACTACGGTGAACAACAAATGATTATGGAGGTTTATTAAAGGTTTATGCGCATGCTCCAAGTCTTCTCCATTTTTAGTGTGTCGCTGTGGCAGAATTACAGCGCCACATACTGGTCTGGCATGTATACTATATCGTCGCTTTCAGTGCTTTCATGTGTACGCAGATATATCTTGAGACGACGCCATGTTTACGGAATTTTTTTTTAGAACAAGGAAAAAAAAAGATCGGATAGGGAAACATTACATTACATTTTAGATGAATCTAGTGCAGAATCGACTTTGTGTTGCTGTTTGTGATCATGTCAAGGATCAACCAAATTTCCAGGTGCTGCTGGTTTTTGTGTCATCTGGTGGCCGTTACTCCTGTGTGGCTTTAGCCCTACTGTACCTTAATATTTGGCTGATTGAGTGATCTCAACATGTTTGCCCCCACGAGCAAGAGGTTACCAAAAAAAAAGAAAAAGAAAAGCTGCAGTACACTGGTGAGGAGAATGTGTGGTTTTGTTTTGTTTTCTCTTGTATGTCAAAGGAGGAGAGGTCCAAGTATGCTGAATAAACTGCTTTTATGAATAAACTGCTTATTAATGAATTAACAGCCTGTGGAAATCTTTACAATTTTCCATTAAACATTTGTTTTGTAAAAAGTAGGATTCAGTATATGGCACTTCTAGTTCATTTCTATGGTATCCGCAAAAACTGATTGACATCAAGGCTATAATGTGGGGGCAGTCGTGGCCTAATGGTTAGAGAGTCGGACTTGTAACCCGAAGGTTGCAGGTTCGAGTCTCATGGGGGGAGTGAATGACTAGCGCTCTCGTGGTACCACGACTGAGGAGAGACCCTTGAGCAAGACACTGAACACCCAACTGCTTTTGGCTGCCCGCTGCTCCGGGTGTGTGTTCACTACTGTATGTTTGTGCACTTGGATAGGTTAAATGCAGAGCACAAATTCCCAGTATGGGTCACCATACTTGGCCACAAGTCACTTCACTTCGTAATGTAGTTGGTTATCTAGGCACAAGATCCAAGTTGACTGTTATGTTTTTCCCAATGGTAGAACTGCAGAGGTTGATATCTTTCCATTTAAGATATCTTTAAATGTCAAATCAAAATTAATTGATCACAAGTTTTTCTTTACTCAAAAACAAAATATCACTTAATTTCAACAGGCCTTTTATTGGAAATTTTTCTCTTTGTTTTCCTCGTGACCAGTAACCCAAGGAAAGAAGTAGCTTTGGTGCTCTGTGCAAATTTCTAAAAAGGTATAGTTCTCCAAAAATAATTGTGTAGTCACCTAGAGGGTGCATCTTGTCAACTCTCATGTACAGTGTTTTTTGTTTTGTTCTGTTGTTTTTTTTTGCACAGGAAAGTTCAATGCAAGCGGTTGTCATGGTAAGAAAAATAATATCTGCTTGTAATAGGGAGTTAAAAGATCAAGCAGCTAAGGCTATTGCTAATATTGAGAATAAAAATGGGAAAATTCAGCAACAGTGCTGATTTGACATTTTACATAATTTCACACGTTATAGATCACGCAAAATCTTAATTATTTCTATGATGACCCAAATTAAAGACCACGTGCGGAGTTCCTCAATCATTCCACAAATAAGTATTTCTTTTGAGTATTTTTGTAACTTCAAATTAAAAATTGTAATTTTCAATTTTACTTAAACACTTTTCTCACATTACTTAAGGGGTCGTCATAAGGGGTCATGTGACGTTGCTAAAAATAACATTATTTTGTGTATTTGGTGTAATGAAACGTGTTTTTGCGGTTTAAGGTTCAAAAAACACATTATTTTCCACATACTGTACATTATTGTTTCTCCTCTATGCCCCGCCTTTCTGAAACGCG